>NC_082399.1:9543294-9728294 GCF_031168955.1 Gadus macrocephalus
GCTCTGGTTGTGCAGCTCCACCAGCATGCACATGGAGCTCCAGAGCGAGCGGCGCAGCGAGCTGAACTCCAGGTGCTTGTCGCGGGCCAGTGTGAGGAAGGCGTCGCGGCCGTCCATCAGGTCGCACGCCATCAGCCCGTCGGGGTCCGTGATGGGCGGTAGGGTGTTGGCCATGGGCGCCGCGATGAGCCTGATCACAAAGAACACCTGGGGGGGGGGGGGGGGGGGGGGGGGCAAAGGAGGGCAAACGAAAGGGTGACGGGGGAGTTCTTGCTCAAGAACATTTGGGTTCGAACCCAGAACCTCTTGGCTGAGAAGCCAACACTAACTACTAGACTATCCTGCCCACCAAAAGTGGTATTCCTATTTGTATTTGACATTATTATGTTTAATGAGCAGAGCAGGGCTCCACGAGGCCTGAGCGCTCTCCCCGTACCTCTTTGTGTTTCTCCATGGTGGCGTAGAGCTTCTGTGATAGGTCGTTGGAGACGTTGGGCATGCCCGGCTTCTTCTTATTGGTCCGGCTCAGGCTGCTCTTGTTTTTACTTGTCTTCTTGTTGTTCTTCTTCTTAGCGTTTTTACTGTCTCCTTTAGCGGCCTGGAGGGGGGGGGGGGGGGAGAAGACGAGGGACGGTCAAGCTATGGGTAGAGCTAGTATTGTTTTAGCCGAAGGGACCCAGTGAGTCACTTTAGATACATCTCCTTAATGCTCAGGTGGACTGTGGACTTCAACACAATGCGTTCCATTTGATCAATATTGGCTGTACACCACACTACTCTAATCTAATCTCTAAAATTGAATCCATTTCCGTATAAAATCAGGGGATTTCAGATCCATTTGACTACAGTCCTATGCATTTCAGAAGGAGTAGGAATACAAGGAATTGGATTCTGATTGTTCGGACCCCACCGGCTCCTGGCCTTAAAAGGGCAGCAGGTCTGATCCTCACGTCTATGCTCTCGTTGCAGGTGCTGTTCTCCTCCCTCTTGCGCTCCTCCTCCTCCTGCTCCAGCTCCTTGATGCTCTCCTCCAGCACGTTGGGCCAGAAGTCCCCCTCAAAGTAGGGCAGCTCCTTGGCGCTGGTCAGCCGGTCGTCCTGGGCCTGTTTGAAGACATCCTAGAGGAGAGGGAGGAGGACCGAGGGGAGGAGCATTAAGGACAGGCTGGGTCAGATTTGGTGATGAATGAATAAGGGAGTGAGTGAGAGAGGTTTAGCCGGTTTAGCTTTTTAGACGCATGGGGGAAAATGGGAATAATGTTGAACTAAAGTGATGATCTAAAAATGATGTGGTGCAGTGAGGAGCACATCCACTGTAGATATAAAAAGCCGCTTTGAATGTCCACCACTGAAGCCAATGGCTTCTGTACCTGGTGCCGTATAACGGACGTGGTTTAAACTGGACCACACAGGTGAACTTGAGCATTCATCCGGGCGGGTCTCAAGTACGCTTTCACCACCCCAGGCTGGGCGTGTCTGAACAGGTAGTGGTACCTTGTAGTCGTGGACGATTCTCTCGGCCACCGCCTTGTCCAGCATCTTCTTGTACCACTCCTGCAGACGCTTTGGCTTGGGGATCTTCTGGTCCATGGGGTGGCAGTGGAAGATGTAGTCGTCCCCCTCGCTGGGCGGACAGGCCCAGATGTGACCCGTGGTGTAGCTGAACGGGACAGCAGGTTGGGGTCAGTGTGGTGGGGGGGGGGGGGGGGGGAAGAGCGGCAGCAACAGCCGACAACATAGGAGCGCAAGTGGTGGGAGACGGGACGGACATTTGAGGCCCACGCTGGTTTCGGATCAGATTACAGCATTTGTTATAGGTCCGTTGTGAATTTGGTGAATGAACGACGCGTTCTTACACTAACGATCGAATATGATGCTTGATACCCTTGCAACTGATATGCAGTTTGGATACCGATATCAAAACTACATAGAGGCTAAAAAATATCCTGACGAAACTGTTGCACATTGATTCACTAATAATAAAGTATTTACAGCCTCTGTCATACAAATCAATACTGATTCAAAGTTGAGCTTGTTAAAAGAGGATAGAGGAGATCTACTCACCCCAGCTTCTTGACATACTCCAGGTAGCCAATCAGAATCTCGTGGTACACACCGGTTCTGAGATCGCGGGGTCGGAAGAAGTGGACACTGTCCAGATAGGAAATGTACACCCGCCTTGAGAGGAACACAACCCAAACACGCGTTAACAAACAAAAACCAAAGCATAACACTGTCAGACACATCTTAGACACATCTTTAACACATCAACGACAAGCTGTCTATAAAAGGTTTTCCTATCCAACAGTCACCGCTTGTTCCAGCGCTTCGTGGTGGCACGTCACTCGGGGACCGAATGACCCCATGTGATTTGGAGTTATTCCAAATCTAGTTATGCTGTCACTTTGGTGTGCGCCCGTTGCCAACACCTCTTCGAAATCTGAACGTGAATTACGTGATAACTACAAAGTCCTTTAAAAATTACAGTAGTAGAAGTAGTTCAATTCCACCTTGTCAATTACTAAGATGGTGTAATATACCTTTTTTTAATTTAATGAATTGTACCGTTTGCCTTTACATCATCAACATCGCTCTTTAAACAAAAAGGAGCTAAATTGTGGAATAATTGACACAAAAGAAAAGGCCTTATTTCTCGTGGTCCATGGGGCCCCTGGCAGCATGACTAACGGCTCACCTCTGGTTGGGAGGGGGGCAGTCCGAGCCGTACTCCTGGACGTGCATGCCGAAGAAGCAGACCTCGGCCCCGTCCACGTCCTCGAAGGCAAACAGGGCTTTGGTCCTGTAGGGGAACGACTCCGACATCTCCCCGTTGTCCACAAACCTGGAGGAGACCACGTGTTAACGGCACATTCGCTTAGAAAACTCAGCTGCAATGATCCAAAGCTTGTCCCTTTTCTTCTCAAGATTATAATTATAATAGAATATGCTGTTGCTACTAGTGAATTATTACTAGCTACAGCGCACTGATTTGAGAAACTTCCTACTTACCACAGATAAAAATAAAAACTTCTTAAACCCCAAAAGACTCGGACTTGGGACTTGGAACTCGCTTTATTGGATGAAGAACTCCAATGGCTGCGTCCCCCTCCCCGTGCTGCGTTCCTCTCCCTGTCAGACCCGGTGTGGGTGCGTTCCCATACCTGGACTTCATGCCGGGCTTGACCTCCACGACTTTGTCCGAGACGTGGACCACACGGATGGCGACCTCCCCTGCCTCCGGGTGGCTCTGCCTCTTCAGGTAGTCGTTCACCCGCATCTCCAGGAAGGAGCCCAGCTTGGTGGGGGGCAACCCTGCAGCGCCCACACAGAGAGCACAGATTAACACTTTGTTTGTTGGTCGATAGCGCAATGCAGAGGTTATAAAAAATAAACGGCTTTTCAAAACAGCTCCCTGAGTGAATACATAGTGCTGATAGCATTCAAACGCTGTGATTTAAGACTCAATGAAATATATTGAATATAGACATAAAGCAAACCACTACGCAGGTGAATCTAAATAAAAAGGGTTGGAAAAAAATGGTTGAATCTGCGATTCCCACCGACCAATGCACTCACAACGTTAACCTTAAAATCGGGGGCCGATGCATTTCTTGGAGTCGTGGCATCCCCTAAAGTAACCACTGAAGAGAGGTCAACTTACGTTTGGCTGCGTACTTGTTCTCCTTCCTTGTCTTGTTCGTCTTCTTCAAGCAGCCGTCACATACAAAACTACAGAAGCAGAGCGCAGGGAAACAGGAGGTCAAAGAGAGTCAGATCAATCTGGCACTCGGATGGATTCCTTTTTCAATACCAACACATACACCCTTAGCGGAGAAACTTAGCCAGAGGCAACCGCTGGATCCATAGATACTGCATCGACTCCAAATGTTCTCATCCCCCCCCCCCCCCCCCCCCCCCACCCCCAACACCTAACATACCCCTCGGCCGATCAGACACTCACCCTAGTGGCCAGATCGTGTCGTGGTGCAAGACACAGATCTGATGCATTCTACGTCCACAGTCTGAACATTTCACAAACCTAGAGGAAGGAAAGACAATACAGACTCCATTATAAACGACAGCAATGGTAAACAAAGGACGCAAATGGAAGCTAATGTCGTAGCCTCCATGAGCCTGTATATATTTGAATGCTCGCTATATCTATTGAACAGATGATACAGACTACGAACACGGCACCATCATGAGACTTACTGTTCGGGGTCCAGTGTGTCATTTTTCTTCTTCTCAAACTGATCTTTGTTAATCGATCTGCAAAGAGGGAATAAGAATGTGTGTCAGAAAAGTAATATTGTAAACCATAGTGCCTCAAAAGGTAGTTCAATGGTTAACGCAAGGAGAAAATGTATACATTGAAAACGTCTCCCTGAATTAACAATTCTTAAGAATTGATCAACATGTAAACCACAGCATCTAAATAACAAAACCTATTCCCAGTATTGGGCCAACACTCAACTTCATTAATGTGTGATCGTTAGTTGATCAAATCAGTGATAAAAGATAAAAAAGGAGACTAAATTACTTTCACATTTATTTAAGTGTTGACCATGTTGTGCCATTGAAACGTAAAACGGTCCACTCACGTCTGAGGCTGCGTGGGGTCGTCGCCCAGGGAAACCATCTCTCCCTGGATCTCGTTGAAACACTTCTCACAGAAGTGGTACCTGTTAGCGATAAGCCCAAATTTTGGTGAACTACACCCGTTTTCCGCACAGCCAATCACAGACAGCGCACAGGAGGGGCAGCCACCAATCAGGACACGACATGGGCAAGGCAGGGGGCAGGACAAGCAGGGCAGGCAGGAAGTAGGAGCGCAGGACAGCAGGGAGGTCATCATCGAGACGGCCAATCACGGTTTCGGATTAAAAAAGGCACGGGGGGGGGGGGGGGGGGGGGGAGTAGCAGAACAGTGATGTTTGTGATGGGGGGGGGGGATGGGGGGGAAGAGACATGATTGGTCGAGGTGAAAACAAGCCAATGCATATATGTTTATATATGGCATTGGAGAGAGACACCGGACCAGGGGGAATGGGGAGCACAGACAGGACAGGACGAACATTGAGAACAACATAGAGCAGAATGCCGAAGCAGAGCACTGGTTAGAGATCTGGACAACGACAGGATGAGCAAGAGCCCCGCCACAGGAAACACAGCAGCTTTAAATGGAGGGGAGGGGGTCGGAGGAAGGGGAGCAAAAGGGGGGGGGACAAAATGCAGATGCTGGACACATATGAGAAATGGAAAACACAACATTGTATGAATTTGAATTCATACAAGCAGTTCATCTTAAGGCTGGTCCTTTGCCTGTTGCACTGGGGCCATGAGTGCATGTGTCGCTAGCGAAATTGCAGCAAATCACAAGCTGAGCAAAACAGTTTGAGGATGAGTGTAATGTGAATCTTTTTAAGTAAAAGTGATTCACTTTTCTTTTGGATTGTGTAGTATTCATAATTCGATACACCCAATGGGCAGAGCAACTTGTGTTACGTAATTAATGTTTTAATAGTTAGGATAAATGTCTTTGTTTAAGCTCAAATGAGAAAAAGGACCAGTTAAAATGGCAGTGCATTAGGCAGGAAAGTATACACATAGTCCACATTGATCGAACACAGGTGGTCAAACATGGACATAAAACCAACGAACCAAACTACGAAATACAATTAAATAAAGATATAGCCTATCGCTCACACTCAAGCAGCAGAGGTTTGGCTATACTTAATATCAATTTCTTCACTGTCAGCTGTGCCCATCTATTGATCGTTCCTTCGTTCATCAATTCATCCTCCCATTCACCCGTGAGTGGCCTCACTTAAACTTTAAAAAGGCAACCAGATGTCGATACCCCTTAATATCCACCCACCCAGCCATCCATCGGTCTGTGACGAGTGGCCTGCCTCCCCTCATACCTGTTCTGGTAGCTGAAGTAGGCCGCGTCTCGGGGAATGGTGCACAGCTGCTTCCCATAGCAACACAGAGTCTGAGGTGAGAACTCCAGCTGGGGAACAGGAAGAGGAAAAGAAATGTGAGGGGAAACAAAACACGACTCAACGCGATAATGACCACCCTCGACACAGTTTTGTGGAACTGGGATTAAGGGGTTCGACGTGGCGTCGTGTTGGCTGCTGTTCGTTCTGTAGTCCTTTGGAGGGCTTTTGTTGGGCCTGGCCTGGCTATTTTAAACAGCACATGAATGGTTGATTTGTAACAAAGGCTGCCAAGTCTGTACCCAACAAGCCTAACACAATGCACTTAACAGCCAATTAAATCCACTTTATCTGGTGGGCACAGTAACGCCAGCCCAAGTATCATGGGGGTCACTGTGATACACCATTAACACAGAGGAAGAGTATAAATATTGCAACACAATATAGCATCTAAGTTTCTTTTTTTTACGTCTGTTCATGAAACTATGATTGCCTGCCTCCCCTTCATCCAAGTCACCTTCAAACTACCTTTCCTTCTCCGCCCATCCCCCCCTCCCTCCATCCATCCATCCACCCCACTCTCTCCTTCTCCCAGTTCACCTCCTTCCCATCTTCTTCCTCCCTTCATCCCCCGTCTCCCTCTTTCCATCGATCCTTCTGACTCCCTCCGTCTCCCACCTCCACCCCCTCCAGCTCACCTTCATCCCCCGTCGCCCTCTTTCCCTCCATCCTGACTCACTCACTCTCCTACCTCCACTCCCTCCAACTCCACTCACTCCACCTCCTACCCCTACCCCCACAGTCCGTCTCCCACCTCCACCTCCACTCCCTCCATCTCCTACCTCCACTCACTCCATCTCCTACCTCCACCTCACCTCACCTCCCTCCCCCTGACTCACTCCATCTCCCACCTCCAGCTCACCTCCCTCCCCCTGACTCACTCCATCTCCCACCTCCAGCTCACCTCCCTCCCTCCCTCCCTCCCTCCCCCTGACTCACTCCGTCTCCCACCTCCACCTCCACTCCCTCCAGCTCACCTCCCTCCCTCCCTCCCTCCCTCCCCCTGACTCACTCCGTCTCCCACCTCCACCTCCACTCCCTCCAGCTCACCTTCCGGCCGCAGCAGTAGCCCAGGCCCTGCATGACGGGGTCGATCTCCGCCTCGAACACCTCCGCCAGCTTGGAGCAGTACTTGTAGACGCGCGACGTCTTGCGGTTGTACAGCCAGGCGTTGTTGAACATCAGCCAGATGTCGTCCACGTACTGCCAGGGCTCCTGGTATTGTCCTGGGGAACAAGAGGTCAGGGACCATCAGATGCTGATATTCTGAACCGACTAGCAGTGCATCCTGATGCAGGCCATCCAGGAGAAGGTCAGTGCTAGCCAAGATACCAGACACCTCTGCGAGGTCATGTTTTCTTTGATCTGGCATACGTGTCTTGCCCCTCTCCCGTCTAGCCAGATAACCAGCAGACCTGGCACCGGTCGGCCAATCACAACCATTTATCTAATATGCAGCAGGTTTGATACGATGACTGTACCCAATGGGAGTGCCCAATGGGAGTGCCCAACGGGAGCGACATTAAGGTATTTTCATAAACAACCAAGATGGCTGCCTCGGATGTGGCACCTTTTCAGTTGGTCTGATGGTTGTATCCAATTGCGTCCAGAGGCATTTTGGTCTGCGCTTGTTAATAATAATTGGACATCGGAAAGTGAACTGAGAGGTCAGACTGTTACGCATTTACAAATTGGTCTGGGGTTGTCAGGCTAGGTTAGGGCAACTTGCCCAAGGATATTTAAAGTTAAATTGTAGCCACTAGGGATCCCAGTACTTTTAGATCAAATAATCACTTCATGAGATTACCCTGTCCAAACACATGCCACACAATTAACAAGATATTCATACAAAGCAGGCTAATTTAAGAGTTTGCCATATTATTTATTAAATATAGACGAGGATAGTAATGACTTATTGTGAATCAAATTAATAATTGGCCGCAGCTTTCCCTTTGATACCGACAATAAGCCAGATTGTCTGATTTGGGAACAATTTGCCTTTGGCCACGGAACCATTTTGTTCCCATGCTTTGGCAGGCACCAAGTGGTACTGACCTGTGTCCAATTTCCGCTTGATTGTCGACAAGTCCATGGGGGTCTTCACGATGTCAAAGTAGTCCTGCAGGATGAGACGAGCAGTAACATCAAGATCAGTGGGAACCCACAGCCTCGTCCAAGAAGGTCTCAACAAGACGACACAACTCTCAAGTAGAGATTAACTGGCCAAGCAGCAAACCACCCAAATTGATAAAACATTTATTATAATATTCGATTTCCGGAAAAAAGGAAGTCGGAATGTAATTTAACGAGTGGATTGATAGGATAAAAAAAATCGAATCAAATAAGAGTTTCTACATTCTCCGTTTTTTTCAGTGTACTTAACACATTTTCCGGGATCTCCCTTTTAGCCGAATCTTGTGGCGGAGGAGACGTCCCCGCTCTGTCTGTGAGGTACATACCGGTATGCAGAGCAGCTGGGGGTCCACTGGCATCCTGAAGGGCAGGGACTCTGGGTCCTGCCGGTACAGAGACTCCAGCGTGGGCATCAGCGCCTGGCGGAGCTCCTCTGGTTTGAAGACTGGAAGGAGAGCGGCGGCAGAGAGGAAGGACGACAGGCATGGTTAGGGGAGCGGGGGACGACCTTTGGATTGGAGACGTTTGTCGTTGCAACATAACTATGTTGAAAGGGCCGGACCTGGACCTCAGCAAGCGGTCGGACACTCAAAGGTTTGAAGTATGAACATGATTTATTCATCTCCATTGTTCCAAATGCTCTGCCATTGGGCCTGCCATGGCTTTCTCACACCGACAGACAGAAACACGCAGCCACAGAAACCCCCCATCTGGCCAGCCATACCCCTGCCTGCCAGGACGACAGTGGGGGTTTGTGCAGTTGCAAAAATTGGTAAAAATGGATAGATATAATTATTCATATTTAATATTTTGTATGTTGGCCCTTGGCAACCGCTTCAAGGTCCTCTGCAACCCACTCATCGAGGCACACACTGTTTAATAAAACACTTTGGTTGCTTGCAAATGCATCAATTAAAACGGGCCTCTGTCTCGCTACGATGGAGATAACCAACGTTCACAGCATCCACTGCCGGCACTCACTCTTCTTCTTGTTGGCAGCCTCCGGCGACTCCTCCTCCTCCTTCGGCTCCTTCTTCACCTCCACCTTCATCTCCGTCTTCACGTTGGCCGACGAGGAGGACGACGACGACGGCGCCGACGACGTATCCATGGGAACGCCCTTGCCGCCCTCCCCCGAGCACTCCTCCTTCTTGACCTCGAGCTTCACCAGGGGCTTCTCCTCCGCCTTCACGCCGCCCATCTTGCCGCCCTTGGAGCACTCGCCGCTGTCCTCGTCGTCGTCCGGCTGCTGCTTGACCTCCGTCTTGGGCTCCGGCTGGCCCGACGAGGCGTCCGACTGGGCCTGCTGCGACGAGTTGTCCACGCTGCTGACCGACGCCGGGGTCAGCGCCTGGCCGTCCGCATGGAACGAGCCCTTCTGCGACAGCTACACATAGACACAGACGAACACGCGAGGGGTCAGAAGAGCCTCGCGCAACCAGTGTAAATACAGCCATTGCTTTATATAGAAAGGAGAGCCCGGGCTTCGGAGAGGACGTGTGAGAGAGGGTGATGACGGAATGACAAAGGTTCTGTAGTCCTCGTCACGCATGCGCTAATAAGTGTGAGTGGCTAGCAGTGTGGCTAGCAGTGCTTCAACGGTACTCGGCAGACCCCCCCGCAAGGACTCCCCCAACCTTATCTCGGGGCAAGCAGCCCTGCTTTGTCATAGCAGAACTCCTGGGGGGTGAGGGAGTCTGCAGAGTTTAGATATTAACCTTAGGTCTGATTTGTGGGACTACACCCAACCCTGCTCCACCTATTTCCACATCAGACCATGACAGCCGTTGTCCCAGCTTGCACGATTGTGTTTGCTACTATCCAGATCGAGTCGTGTTCGGGCGGGCGGTTTTCCCTTTATATTTCAGTTCCACATCAACTGACCAATCTTGAGAATCTTGAGAACATGATTTATTAGCTCACTCTAATAGGTGTCACAGCATGGGAGGTGCACTCCACCAGAGCTGGCGGTACTCACCGGCGTGCGTGGAAGCTGAGCGCTGTGCGGCGTCATGCTGGAGGTCAGTCCAGAGTGGGAGGGCGTGGTAGAGCCCGGCGGCACAGAGTGCGGCTGGAGGGGCTTGTTGGAGCCCGGGCCCTGGCCGTGCTGGGTCTGCTGGAGGGACGGAGGGGGCGGCAGCTGGGGAGCGTTGGGGGTGTGCGGCTGGGGGGTCAGCGAGCCGGCTAGCCTGGGGGGGGTCTTGTGAGGGGTGGGGGTGCGGCTGCGGGCGGGCGACGGCGAGCTGCCGCGCATGGCGCCCAGGTGAGGGAGGGAGTTGGGGGGTTGTTGGCTGTTGGACGGGGGCCCGCTGAGCGTGTTATTGGGACCCACGCTGCCCACGCTCTGGGGACCCATGGGCCCCACGGAGGGGACCCCGCTGGGGCCGCCCGCCGAGCCGGGCTGGGCCAGGGGACTCGCCACGGGCAGAGAGGGAGGGGTGCCCATCTGTGTCTGGAGATAGCAGAGGGGGAGGAGACAGAGACTGTGTAAAGATGAACATTGGTTTACCTTTTACTGACTGGATACAGGCTCGCAAATGTAGCAATAGTATCAACCTATTGACTAATTACGAATTACCATTTGGATAATATAGATAGATTGTGCTTTGGCAAAGTAAACTTATGTTTTCCATGCCATTGAAGCCTGTTGAGTGGAATAGAAGACAGAGTGACGGTACCTGGGCCATGCCTCCCTGGGGGCCGGGCTGTGGCAGGCCAGGCTGGTTCATGCCAGGCTGGTTCATGCCAGGCTGGTTCATGCCAGGCTGGTTCATGCCAGGCTGGGACATGCCCGGCTGCCCGCAGCCCACGCCAGGCCCTGGGCCGGGGAACTGGCCCTGGGACAGATACTGGTTCTGCAGCTGGTTGACATTGGGCTGGTCCATCCTGGATCCCACCATCCCCATCTGAACAAGTCGGAACCACAGTTGAGTCTTAGCATCTCCAGTACAATGAGACCCATTCTGATTTGTCCAGGAAATGTCCCAACGGTACTCTACTGGTCAATATTACTCTTCATAGATACAAATTTCGTAGCATTGAAAGATATTAAAATATAACTTAATATTTAAGAAAGAACATTTCAACAGCATGCACGACCAACAGTCCCAAGCTAAATGTCTCAACCAGCTCCCCTCTGATCTGGAAGATGATGTTCAGGCCTCTCAGAGGGACCACTATCCCAGTAGAAGGGACCACGCACCAGACTGTTAGCAGTACCAAACCTTGGTACTGGTTCTGTAACGGACAGTACTAGATGAGATGTACCTGTCGCGGGCTGACCTGGCCGGAGGGGCCCATGGAGAGAGGGGGCGTGGAGCGCTGGCCCAGTCCCTGCATTCCCATCTGATTGAACTGGTTCATACCTACACAGACGACCCAATCACAACCACATGGTTACAGTGGAACAGCTGAAAACATTCTCCTTTAAGTCCCAAACCCATTAACGTGTAAATGACTGAAATGACTGAAAAAATCTTCTGATTACTTTATTAACTTGTGGATTAGAAATTACTTCAAAAGTAACGTTTGGCCAATCTGTAACAGGAAAATCTGGTTTGATAATGGACAAGTGTGTCACCATTCGTTGGCGTGCAAGCCTTTAATGACAGGGCTTTGTGCCAAGCCAGCCAGTTTCTTATTAGCAGAAACTGCTGCGGCATGTTGCCACGGTTACTTGGACTACCGACAGCACGTGGACTATAAATGTTTTTGCCTTGTGAATTTATCATCCATAAGCATTGCCTACCTGGGCCCTGCATCCTATTGGCCATCTGGTTAGATCCTACGGGTCGTACCATCGATGGGTCCAGGAGTGGACCATCTGTGGAGGACACAAGGGGTGGACAGGAAGGGCTATGGTCAGTGCACTCACACCTAGAGATTAACAGCGTTAATAAGAGATGGAGAACGGGGCTACGGAAATAGCATGTGAAAGCCTGGAGCGACTCGGGTGTGCCGTGGTGTCATTCTTAAAGGGAACCCAAAACGTTTTGGTTGTCGTTTTAAACGTGGCTGTATGTCTTATGTGATGATACTAGTACTAGTCTACTCAATGCCATTTTATCATGGTTACTGAAATAAGGCGTTCATTTAGTAAAAACATTAGTAAAAATCTTTGTTTTTGACAATCTCTGCCGAACAGTATGTATACGCTGTGCTGTGCTCCAAAAGCATTGAGTGTGCTTTTAATGACGTCGGAGAGCCTGTTAGTATACTTTTTAATCTTCTGACCTAGGATCCGCGGTGGCGAGGTGTGTGTGGACGCGGAGCTCCATCTGGCCAGCGGTCGATGTTGATGTTAGTTTCCGAAAGTTTAATAATTGTAGTATAACACCATGGGGTGTGGCGCATCTAATATACATCGCTCATTGTAATCGCTCATTGCATACACAGAGACGGTACTTTAAAAGTATCACAAAATTGCTGTGTGTTGTAATAATGGAGATAAAACGCCCCCCCCCCCCCCCCCCCCTTCCTAGAACTCTCAACCCAAAACATTTTTTTTATGATCTCATTGATCTCGTTTCGAATTAGAGCTAAAACTGTGGGCTTACTTCAAATTTAAGACATTGGGAATGAGGTTTTTCCTAGAGCACACTTCAAGTTTCTCTCAAACAAATACCTGACTTTTAAAAATCGACAACCTTCTTGCGCACTCCACTTTAAGGTGGCATTCGTTACACAGATCAGAATACTTCCAATGGAAACTACTGGTGATCAGTGTTGGTAATAACGCCGTTTAAAAGAACAGCGTTAGGTAACGCCGTTGTTTTTTCAGCAACGGGGTAATCGAACTAATTACTATTTCCGTCGTTACAACTCCGTTACCGTTACTCTACGAAAAATGCAGTGCGTTACTATGAATTGATTGAATAAACTGCGTAATCCGAACGCACCCCTGGCTCTAAACACAAACTGCTAGTGAGGAGACCGGGTGGGTTAACAACGAGATAAGCGATTATGATTGGCTAAGGCAGTCATGTTTCATGGTAGCCAATCGGAGCCAGTGTTTTTACGCACAAGCCAGGACACGCACGCCACACACACGCAAACGCACACACCAAACAGATGCGATGAAGCAGCAGAAATGGTGAGTCCGGAGCAATCCGATGAAAAGTTGGCATTTTCTGTAGTATTCGGCAGATGTTCCACAGCCTTTGCAACCAAGCAAATTGAAATTCAGGCCCCATCCACACTAACCCGGGTAAATGTAAAAACGCACATGCGCAATAAAAATGATCTCCGTCCACACTATCGTTTTCATACTGTTTTCGGAATGTTTTGCACACTGAAATTACTTGATACAGTTGTCATGGTTACGTAACTCCGCCACGCCTCTCTGTTTAGATTACAGGCGCGTGATCAGCTGATATTTACAGTTGATCAGCTGGTTAATAATTTTCGACCCGGTCTTGTGTTTGTTTTTTTTACCATCACTGAAGAACATCAAGTACAGCGCTCGCCTCCGGCGTTGGAGCAACAAATATGTATGAGCCAATATGTCGAGTTGTTTCTGGAGATAAATTAGGACTGGAGATAAATTGTACAGCGAGATCATCATTTGCATTACACCTGGCATTTTTTGATCAGCGTCTCGGTCTCGAGCGCAAGCTTGTGGCAGTGTCATGGCAACCGAACGTCATCGTTTCTGAAAGCCTCCCGTCTACCCTGTCCACACAGTAACGCAAACCCAGCGTTTTCACATTCATCCACCTCAGCGATTGTTTTCGAAAAGCATAGTTTTCAGTGTCGGAATTCTCAGTTTTAGTGTGAACGGAAGGGCTATAAGGATAAATAATTATGCGTTTGTAGATTTACCCGGGTTAGAGTGGACGGGGCCTCAGTTGGAAGCATATCAGGGCCTTGAATGGGCAGTTCAACCATTTAACACATTAAGGCCAAGTGAAAACTGCTCAGAAAAATCCAAATTCTTCGACATATAGCAACTTTCTTTTTTTTACAGTAACGCCAATATTTACTTTCTCTGGTAACTAGTTACTTTTATTATAGAGTAATTCAGTTACTAACTCAGTTACTTTTTTGAACAAGTAGTGAGTAACTATAACTAATTACTTTTTTAAAGTAACGTTCCCAACACTGCTGGTGATCTACATTAATTTATGAGGCTCCCATTTTAAAAGAAACAGCATCAGGCCTAGAACACAGGTCACCACTCACTGGGAACCATTCCGGTGGGGGGCTGGCCTATGCCAGGAGGCCCCAAACCCAGGCCCTGCTTCTGTAGCCGGGTCCGCCTCTTCTCCTCCAGCTCCTTCTGGATCTTGTAGATCTTCTCCGCTAAGAGGTGGTAGTACTCCGCCTGTTGGGGAGAAGGAGTCGATGGGACAACAGATATTGGGAAGTGAAAGAGAGAGGGCATCCTCATCTGTAACTCATTTTGTATTAATAAACCTCCTTTAACTCGGAATATTGTTATTGTGCCTTTTTTAGAATTTTATCAAATTACTTTTGCTATATTTATTATTTTTATTACGTATTACTTTTTTCAAAAAACATATTTTTTCCATTTTACTTTATATAATTTTTGATTATTTTGCCTTTTTCACAAGCATGTCAATTCTTTAATAATCCCCTAAGGGCCAATTTGGTAATAAACAACAACTATTCTTAGCTATGGCAATGTACATTCATATTTTGATCAGCCAATAAAGCTTGTTTTGAAAAGAAAGCGAGTGGGAGAACCAAAGGGAGAGGACTCACTCTGCTGTTTGCCGAGTCGTACATGTCGCCCTCCACCTTCCTGGCGTAGGCCACCAGGTTCTCCATCCGCCGGTCCTTCAACGCCGCTGGGTCCGGGGTGGGGAAGATGGCCTGCACCCTGCGGGGTGGAGGAAGGGAGAGAGAGAGAGAGAGGTTAACAGAGAATGAGTAGGAAAGAGAGAGTGAGAGAGAGATCTGATGCGAGAGTGATGAAAGTCAAGAAAGACGGAGAAAGTAAGAGGAAGAGGGAGGTTAAATGAGGAGGAGGAGGAGGTGAGGAGAAAGGAAAGGAAAAGCTAGTTCCTCTCCTTTCAAGTGGAATGGAAAGCGGGGGATGGCGGGTGTAAGAGGTACCGGGTTTGTTTAGAACTGGAGAAAGGATGGGCAGCAAAGAGAGAGGAAGAGTCAGAAAGGAAGCTCAGAAAAAGAGGAGCAAGGATAAGATCATAAATCAGATTTAAGATTACTAATCTGAAACTGGTTGAAAAATCTGGTTGAACGGGGAGTTTCTCTTTCTTTCTAACCAATGTTGCTGGAAGCAGGGATCTAGAAGTGCGTATTAGAAATATGCTTATTAAAATCCCCTATGACTGCTTCATCTACTCATGCAGATCAGTTTGGAATGGGTCCGTCACAAAACCGGAAACAAGGTGTGACTCCGCCTTCAGTATTTGGCTTGCGGCCCAGGCTCTGTGCAGTCTCCCACCCCAGAAGTTATGCTACCTATACAACAAAGCAGGACGGCTGGATCCGAGGTGACTAAAGAAAAAGAACAATACAACGCGTTCATCGTGCAACATGTCATCAGACACCTACAGTTTGTGCACCAAGTGGTTGCGCAGGTCCTGCGTGATGTCCTCGTGCCAGTTCTTCCTCATACCAAGGGCCGAGGGCGGTTGGGCGGTGGGCATTGAACCCACGCCTCCCGTGTCATTCATCAGCCTGTAGTGAAGGGTGGCAGGGAGAAGAAAAAGGGGAAAGATTAGGAAGAGGATCTAAAGATTGAATGTAACCAGAATTTGTGTATATATGTAGAAGATAAAATGTGGTTCGACAGTAGTAATGGAGCATAATATGCTATTAATTGTTTGAGGTTTGCCAGTTAGATTCTGAGCTACCCTTGGTAAAATGTCCAAGTGTCCATTGGCAAGAAACCTACATGGCTTTCAACAAACTGCATGAATCAAACATTGGTGTATGGGGTGAATACAAGGCATTCATTGAATCTAGATATTTTAGGCTTCTTGGCGGTTTGACAGTGCTGTATTAACGCCAACTATTAACCATTTTATATTTGTAGCAATAGAGGCCCCATTACCTGTATGGTGCAGTCTGTAGTCCATGTAACCCTGTGCATTTGGCTACCATATTGCATACACCCTAGTACTACAGCACATCAGAGTGAGATGTGGTGCGATTGGCGTGTGCGTGTGTTTATGCAGGCGTATCACTCACCCCTGGCTGTTCACATTGAGATGCATCATGGTGTCCTGGAGAAGGCTTGCCTGTTGATTATCAGAGGGAAGCCCCACGCCACCGTTCACTCCCATAGCGTTCGCACCTAAAAAAAATACAGGAGAAAAGCCATGATGACTTGCAACGATAGCCTTGGTTTACATTGCAACAAAAGCCGTGAGGGAGCATGTACATAAACGCGCAACATCAACCAAAATGCTACAAATAACAACTAATGAGCGATGTCTTGTTCAATCCACGCTTTGATGACAGGCAGCGTTCCCATGGTAACCAAAGCTGGGGCTGGGCTGACCAGAGAACAGAGAACACTAAAAACACTCAACAGAGCAACGATTTCTGGTCCAAGGAGAAAGAAGTTTGTTTTGCTTCAGTTATTATTGAAACTACTGAAAATGTAAGTAGGACTCCATAGTCTGTAGCAACATGGGGTGGTTCTCAGAGGAAAATGTTAAGCATTTGATAGTCTATGGTCTTTTTTGTATTATTATCATACCATCTAGACAACATCTCATTAGAACTTGTGAAATCGCTCCCCTTTAGGATAGCAAAGGAGCATAGCAATGTTAGTTATTGTGATTACTTAGTAGTAATGTTTTTTGGTAATTTTTTTGTAATTCATCAAGTTACGATGAATAATAATAGGGCGACATTATTGTGTCTGTAAGTGCCATAGTATTTCTCATGCTAGGTTTCATTAACCTAGGTTAAGTATGTTAATGTTGGATCATGATATTACCCATAGCTTAGTTTGATTGCATGTAGTCAATTCAATAATGATTTCAATAATTGTATGAATAAATGCACATCCTTTGACTGATTACAAATAAAAAGAGCTGGCCAGCCCGAACCTCTGATTTAGTTTATGAGAATCTAACTATCGACCAAGCCCCTCCAGCTCAGGGCACCCGGCCAGCCAAGCTGCTCTAGATCTCGTCACACAGGTGCACAGCCAGTTAGCAGACGGAACAATGTTACATTTCTTTAATTCTTAAAGTCTCCCGCCTACTAACTCGGAGGGGCTCAATGTTACACATTGCGCCTTTAAATAACAATGATAGAATCGAAGCGCACCGAAAAGTAGCAACACAAAGCAAAAGCACTAAGGGAATTTATGAACAATGTTCAAGAGTCCGGTGTCTCTTTGCATTCTTTTTTAATTTTAAATTGTTCATGCGGTGACCATGTCGTTTTTATGAATGAGAAACCTGTTGGTTCCTAATTATCATACATTTAGCATTCTTCACTATGGAAGCCATTTAGTGCCAATACGTTTTTGTTTATTCTTATTTCATTATACTTTTCTAATTTATTTTCTATCATGGAGCATTAGCCTAAGTATAGTATGGTCAACATAGCACATGCACGCCACGGGTGGCAAATAAAGATCTATTCACAAATGTTTGAAATTTATTGGTTTGAGGTTAATTCTTTTTCCAGGAGGACTCCTTGATTCACCTGTCCACCTGACCGGTCCAACTCACCCAGGTTTAGTGACCTCATCCCTGGCTGGCCTTGCATGGCCTGGCTGGGCATATTGGCCTGTGGCGTGGGCCCCTGGATCTGGTTCCCCTGGTAGGTGAGTCCCAGCGCTGCGTAGGCCCGCTCTATGGAGCTGGGGTCGATCTGGCTGGGAGGGTTCAGGTTGGGGGTGCTCGGAGGTCCACCAGGGACCGATCCAAGCGAACTCCCCAGACCTGGACCCGCACCGCCCAGGAGAGCTGAAGGGGCAGAGAGAGGCAGAGGTCCATTTATAGGGATGCACTGGTCCAATACTGCTTCCGGATACCATTGACTATTTAGGCCCAATCCCATTTCTACCCCTTACCCCTCCCCCTTGTTTTGAAGGGGGAGGGGTAAAGGGTAAAAATGGGATTGGGCCTTAGTCTTTTAGCAGGCTCCTTGTTCTGAGTGACTTATGGCCATTTATTTTAGATACATCACATTAAAGTAAATGTTAGGCATCTTGTTTAAGGGGGCAATTTTATTTTATATTGCATAAGTAATAGAAATGACCTATCGTGGCTGTTACATTTGATCATTATAATGTTTGAAGACTTCAATGGGGAATATTGTATTGATGAAAAATATGGATAATAATCTCACTTTGATGACAATGTAATAATAATAAGTCATATTGGGCCATAAGTAGCCCTGCTGATGGATCACGGAATGAAAAAGTTGAGAAACTCTAGACTAACCAAAGAAACAAGTGGCTGTCCCTAAACCAGAGATTAGGTTTCAGGAAAAAGTACAATAGTTTTCTCCCCTTTCTTTTACCTCTTTTGTTTACCTCCATTTAGGGTTAGGTAGAAAACATCCCTCTTAGAATATAATTATGAGAGCTCCTTTAAACACACTACAGCTAAGCACTACAGTGGGAAGCCCCAATGATGAAGAATAATAAGTTAAGAAACATAATGAAGTAATATCCTGCAGCGGTAGACCCCTTCCAGCCCTTAGCACCATTATGCTGAGGGAATAACCTATATGGCATTAAAAACTGTAAAAAGGAGAAGGTGGTGGAGGCAGTTCTACTCGGACCCCACTCCCATCATGGACAAAAAGGGCGTTGGGATCACGTCAGCACAGTGGGAGCCGGACACATGTGTGGTACATTAACGACGTTATGGTCAGATACCGACACTCACACTGGGGGTTCCTCTTGTCCCCTGCGTTCTTCAGGGGCAGGCAGACGGGGCAGTCGTGCCGCGTGCAGTTCTTCCAGTGAGAGATGATCTGCCGTGACGATGCGCAGTGGGCCACTGAAACAGAAACACACCGTTCAGTCCCGCAGAATGCAAAATGGCGTCAGGACGATTTTTAACCCACAGCTCGCTTTCCGTCCGACATATTTGGGGAGTGTCACAAGGTTCTTTCTCTCTGAAAACCGTTCCATTTTGTTGCAGAGGTTGTTACAGTGAGCTTTGGAGACGCCAAACCTTAAATAAGTTACATTTCTAATAACTGAGCGTTGCATAAATGTATGATTATTACGCAGATTCATTTTACCAGAAGTGATGACTGCAGTAAGTATGCTACAAAAACGAGTTATTCTCAAAACATGGCATCTCATTCACACAGGTGGGATGGTATCATAGTGGGCATCAAAATCTACTTGTACACACACACACACACGTCTACCCACCCTGGCAGTTCTTGCCGGCCTGGCAGTGGGTCATGTGGTTCAGCACGTTCTTCATGGTGCGGCAGTGGGGAAGGTTGCACTGCCGCACCTCGCCGTTCGCCTGCTCTCGCCGCTGGCACTTGTGGGCATGGAGCAGGAGCACCAGCTGCTGCTGGATCAGCTTGCGTTTCTCCGGGTCGGCCGTAGGCGGCGCTCCGGCCACTGCCGCCGCGGCCGCCGCCGACACCTGCTGGGCGCCTTGCCCCACAAGACCGCCCTGGACGTTGGGAACCAACCCTGGAGCCCCACCCACAGCGGGGCCTGGGGGGCCAGCCACGCCTGCTTGTGCCTGCTGGGAGGCCTGGGGACGGTGGGGTTGGAGGAGAAGGGAGTAGGGTACAGGTATAGGGTTAGGACATGGTTGTCATAGAGTGTGGAAATGTGAGACGGTAAGGACATCGGACATAAGGAGTTGAGAGGAAGGATGTGAAGAAGTGAGGAACAGAAAGGGTCAAGAAGTAAGACGATATGGAGACCGTTTTTACACAGAACCTGAAATACTACTACCCTTCTCTGACTCAATGTGCTTCCCATTTTTCAAAACAACTTACAATGAATAGAGAATTCATTTATAAGGAAGATGGGTTCAGCCATCTTGCTTGACCCCTGAGTTTTTCTCTGATTATAGCACACCTTAAGTAAATAGTATATCAAAACAAATCGGGCTACCACGTAATGTTGGTACCAAAATAAAGATACCACCTGAGATTGTTGTGCAAGGAAAATTATTAATGTGTATTATACTTGGTTAGAGTGACTAAAGAACACGGCATAAGTGGAAGATGTTATTTACGCCAGAAATAAATGTTGTGTTTTAGATTAAATACCACCTAGTGCATTATCAGATTGTAGCCCTATACAGTATTACTTTAGGGCCGTAGCGACATCTGAGGAGTACCTGGGTCACTATTTGATGCCAATAAAGTGAAGTAGGGTAAAGATAGAGGTTTTAGTAGAGGTAGGTTTAGGAAAAATCTCCAAATCAATAAATCCAGTGCAACCCGATGCAAATTTGATAAAATAACTTGATGAAACACAAACCAGTTGATATGTTTGTGCTTAAAAAACAAAGAAGTTAGTTTAAGCTATAGTGATATGGTGATATGGAGGATGGGGCTTACCAGGATACGGGTCATTTCGGGATGAAAATGTAGGATTCTGACATTTGGTATCAAACACGAGTCAAAACACTACACCTAGCCACCACACTACCCTACTTTCTCCACACGTGAAAGACTTAAATCAAAGAGGACACAGTGAGGTTCTTGTTGCTTACCATGGCAGCCAAGCCCTGCATGGGCTGGTTCTTCTTGTCCATGTTGTACTGGGCCAAGTGGTTGGACATGGGCCCTTTGTTATGAAGCTGAGGTCCCAGCCCGGCGCCTCCCAGACCCTGCGTCCCTTGGCCGGCATACGGACTTCCGTATGGCCCTCCCGGGTTCCCCATCATACCCATCTGGGAGTGGGGAGAATAGAACAGAGAGGGGCCAGAGATGTGGGGAGAAGCAGCATTAAGTACCTTGGCGCACTGGTCAATGTACGGATGTCAATAGAGAATGTCAGCAGTCTGTTTCAATACTAGCAAACTTCAACGACTCAATTCAGAATCCAATAACAGTGCATAAACGCAAAGCCAGCTCTGCATACACACACAGAACAACACTTAGGAACATAGGCTGTGTGACTATGATTATATTATCCTGTATTCATCATAAAACTTGTAAACCATTGACAATTGAACCAATGAAAGAAAAAAGTCAAATGAATAGAGAAAGTTGCCGATTCAGGCATTTCATATTTCCACACAAACACTTTTGCTGATTTCCTTTGCAACAAGTGTGAGGCTGTGCTCAGCGCCGCAATAACTGCAGAGGCTGCCGGCTTGACGTATTCTTCTCCTCTGCTTGTGCGTCTCATTACAATTCAGTGATCGCAAATGTCATTCAGCAATACCCGAAACTGAAGGGAAATATTTGTACCCCAAATCTTCTGAAGTTTTTTTTTGGGCAAAGACTTGGTACCAGAATATCTGTTGAATCAATCCAAGACGGTGCTGTAAACAGCGACCAAAATACTTAATGGTTCATGTTTTTTTTCCATTTCATGCATGGGACAAAAAAAGTAATAATCCCCTAATGTGCATGATTTGTCATTATTATTACCAATTATAAACTGAACCTTCTTGGACCAGCGAACAGAAATGTATACAATATAAAAAGGAGGACGATTGTCACCAAGCATGTTCTGCATTGAACTTAACCCGTTCTCAGCCCTCCATACAACTTTAAGCAGCACCTCCCCCATGACAACATGCCACGACAACATAGAAGAAAGATTTACATATCACACATGCATCTCATCGTACGGATCCCTCCGTAGAGCAGGACCCGTGGGTAGCATTATGCTAACATCAAAGCGTGCAGAATACAGCCCACCTCCAGGGACCCCCGAAGCATTAAGTCACGGCTGTTTTTAAACCCCACTGTCGGGTACACGCACCCGGCACCGCCCCACCATCCCTGGACCACTTGCACTGCAATTAAAACCACCCACGTTGGGCCAATAAAGCCTTTGCTTCAATTAAGTCATTAAGAACAGCTTAAATCGTAGACAAATTAATAATCCGGCTTCAGCTGTTTTTGGGGATGTAATGGTGACGTTAACGTGCTGCAGTGACAAAGACGGCAAAGTGTACACGGCAATCTGCAGGTGCATTCTTGTCAACGAGGAGCATTCTTATGCTCGCTGTTGTGAAGATTACTTACTCCAGTCTCCAACTACCACAAACATGACACAGCGACATGCCTCTTCCTTCTCTCCCAAAGTACCAAGGGGGAGGGGGAGAACACTTTCATAATTTGATGTATTCCCCCTCTCTCTCCCGCTCTTTATGTCTTCGCTAGTAACCTCCTTTAGCATTATCGTTCTTATGCGCTAAAACTGTATAGTGCTTTTGATTGGTGGCTCCATCTATTCGTCTTGTTAACCAATGATCAGCCCAAATGTGAATGCACTAAATAGAGAATAGGGTCCTACTGAATGTTTGAGCCATGCTTTTTCTATAAAAAATAAATAGGTGATAAAGAAATACGGGCCAATTCAAAAGTGTTATGATCACTGTAGTACACAAACACATTATGAGTCTTCGATTACGACTTTTTTGGTGAATGACTAAAGGAACTAACAACAAACTGTGTTCGGTTTTAACATGAGGCATTATTTTCTTTACCTTATTGAGGGCTCCAGGCTGCTGACCTCTCATCCCAGCCTGCGGCCCGGCTACCTGCTGCTGCTGCAACGTCTCTGCCAGCAGGTTGCCTCCGCCACCCATGCCCTGGTTCCCAAAGCCCATCCTGGGGGAGCCGTTCATCACCTGACCCCCCATCATCCCAGGCGTTTGCTGGGGTCCATTGTTGCCCTTCTGCTGGGCTCCCATCATGGCCCTGCTCATGCTGCCCACCATCCCAGCTACAGAGTTCTGTTGCTGTTGCTGCTGCATCATGCTGGCCTGCTGCTGGGAGGACAGGTGCTGCTGAGGCCCCTGGCACGGGGACGCCTTCATGTTGCCCAAGTGTTGCCCCATGGAGGTGGGCCCTCCTGGGTTGCCCATGGCACCAGGGTGCCCCTGTTGGGTGGAAGCCGGCGGGGCCCCGGAGCGCAGCAGCTCCGACAGCTGCTTGTGTTTGGCCACCGCGTCCTGGCCCCCTCCGCCGGGGCCAGGACCCCCTCCGCCAGGGCCCAATCCAAGGCCCATCCCTCCAACCCCAGGACCAAGACCCCCGGGGCCCCCTCCCATACTGGGGTGCAACTGGTTGATGTCCCCGCCATTGACCAGCCCCAGCTCCGAGGAACTGATGAGCTCGTCTGGTAGGTCATGCTCCAGGTCAAACAGCGAGCCAAAATCTGGAGGGGAGATGAATAGTGCAAAGATGTAGGGAAGGTAATACATACAGGGTACCCGCCAATTAAGAGTGTAATGTTATTGTTAATTAAACTGGAATATGACTGAATGTAGTTGCCCCGTCAAGAGAATAACGTTTTGTATAGAATTTTGGAAGCTAACCAAAGCAAGTTTTAAATGTGACCACACATACTGAGCTACAGCCAGAACAATCTGAAAAGCCCTTTTACGCTGATAAACTTGATAGTGTGTGTTCATACAATATGCTGCATATGCCATTCAATAACATATATTAACACTGATAATATTCTAGTTATGTCCAGATGCTGTGCAACTTAATTTCCTCAAATGTTCTTTGCCAATCAACAGTTAATGTCTTCATTTCAATTGACAATAAATATCACCATTTGATACTGCACAGCACATTGCCTGAATTCCTTAAAATCAGGAGTTTAAATTAGCGGTAATTTCGGTTCTCCTTGTCAATGAATGAATCCCTTACCATTCTTTTACTTGAAAATCTGCGCACTTCATGCTGACAATATCGTTAAAACAAAGAAAAGGCTCAATACAAATCATCACTGCCATCATGCTTTCACAGGCTGCCTACATTTCATTGCTAGAAGAGAAAACCCATAAGGGGCGTGACTGTGACGAATCACATTAAAGACATAAATTAATGACAGCAATTTAGGAGTCGTTTCATGAGGCCAAATGCCAACGTAGGCTTATTGCAAATCTAAATCAACACATGTAATTAACTTCACTTAGTGGTCAACGAGTAAAATATCACGGAAAGACTGGACAATGTTGTCTTCAAAGACGTTTAACGGCTCAGTTTATAACTAATAACTTCGCCAGGCGCAGCTGGGTAAATCCATAAGTGGCGAAATCAAGGGAACAATTTCATATTTGGACGGACCGATATTGACTGGCGGTTTCCTACTTATTGGGATTGACAAGACATGGCGCTGTCCCTGCGCCCTAGTTCTGTTAACAGCCCACTACTTCGTGTACTACTGCACGCCATCTACAGAAAAAAACTAACAATGGCAATTTGAGCATAACAATCATTCCGACCAATGGGCCTAAATTTAGCCCATCCGAAATGTTAGCGGAGTTGGCTACCTCAGGTTTAGCTCATACCGACGTTTGTTGTTAAAGGGTCCGACTTTAAACAAGGCGAAAATAATTCGCTGTGAACTTAATGCGTCAATATGACTTGATTTCGCTGTTGACCGTCATCATACATTTCATCCAGCTGCTATTAGTAAATATTTACGCGAGCACAATTTCAAAACTTTACAAGTTAGCTGGTTGTTTGGCTAATTAGCAACCTGGCTAAACTAGCCATTAGACATGGGACCGTCAATCCGAGCCCTCATTCGTATCCAACTAGCGCCTAGCTAACAGCGCTAGCTAGCGCTGCTGAAATGACTGGCTAGCATCGGATCTCTTCACGTCCGACACACGTACGCTACATGCTAACGTTACCCAGCTACGACAAAACACCGAGTAGTAATCCATCCCTCAGATTTCCAAGTAGTCAGTGGTCATTGGAAATATTAAACAGTGTAACAACGGACACACAAATAATGTATTAAAAATATTTACCGTTTCCATCGCTGGCGGAGGCAGAAAGTGCCGGAGAGGAGAGTTTAGGCCTCTTGGCTGAAGGCGGGCCAGAGTCCAGAACGTTCTCGGCCATATTTTTTCGAAATAAAAATATATAAAGTATCCACAATTGCAGACGTTTTCACGTCTTTAGATCGTAGCTCCTTTTCGTTTCCACAATTGCGACTTTTCCCCCTCCTTTTGGGGGGACTAAGGGGGGGAAAGTCCCGTGTACAAATTACTCCCCTTTCCTAGGTTCGCCTCTCGATTTCAGCCTGAGCGTATCAACCCCCCTCCCTCCCTGGTCGGATTTTTTGTTCTTTATAAATTTCTGCGAGCTGAGGAGGAGGGGGTCGGTGAAAGTAAGAGGGAGACACACGTAGCGGCTTCCCTCTAAACTTATACAGGCCCTTCGAATGTAAATAAACTGTCCCAACGTGTCTCTCCCATGATTGCATCCGTCGTTTCAGCCTCCGTGAGCGGAGTCAATGTGAAAATAATGTCGGGCGAGAAAAGGCTGGTTTGACTGCGAAGTGATGGTGTGCTGCTGGTGGTAGCGGGTGAAGATGCAAAAAAAAAAAATAAAGCATTCAAATGTGCAGCTGGAATGGTGGATGCAAAAAAACGCACATTCACCAGTCGAATTGTAAACAATGTTAATAACAGAATATTAACGAGTTAACGAAGAACAATTCAAAAGCGAACATGTATTCGCTACACACACATGAAACAAACTGGAACAAGTTCCTTGTTGAATTGAATCTTACATTCCAACTGCTGCTTAATAACCAATATTACAATAATTACACTTCTCCTGCTGTCGAGATTAAACAGGAACTTTGTCACCAGTGGATCTGAAATGTAATGTCATGTCAATACCAGAAACAGACATTCCTTTACTTGAAAGATCTTCTCAATGCAGGTCTATGTTGCTGCAAATGTTGGTATAATCTTCCACAACTATGTTCGTTTTAAAAATGTGTTTATTAGTTATCAGGCCTATGTGTTTACCCCTGCCCACATCATACAGTGATGCATTCTTATTCAAGAGTGATACGATTTAGTCGTTTTGGGGTGTTATTCTAGATAAAGGTTGTAGAATACATAGGCCCTAGACCTCTGAGGGCAAAACCTGAAATGGAATTAAGTCTATTCAAATGTCACATTGTCCAATGGGTAAAAGGACAATTTTCAAATTGAATATGGTTATTATGCTCTTGAGTCACATCATGAACATGGTCAGCTGGCCTAAAGCTTATTCCAAGGGCCAATAAGGTTTGCATTTGCATTCTGCGTTCAAATGTCTACTACTCATGGGTTATTCATTATTATAAAAAAAATCTATATTCGTAATCATTATTACAGTCCGATACTACTTCAGTGACACCTAAATGTATCTTTGTTCAGAGAGCAATTTTCCCTTGGAAATATAAAATATGAAAAGTGTAACAACAGCCTTCGCAAAGGATTTTCTGCCCCACTGCATTACTTTTAATAAGCAGTGTCATGCTGAGCTGTATTCTAATGTATAATTAAATAATAAGCTCATTTTATTTTTTTGAAAAACCAATGGCTGCATTAAGAAATGTCTAAAAAGGTTTTAGTTATTCCCTCAACACACTGGGGTTTCTTGCTTTGAGAAGATGAAGGAAAAAAAGAAGTCGCCATTTTATGATTAAAATATCATCACATTGCTTTGATTACATATTTTATTTACCTTCAAATTTGTAATACTGTAAACACAGATACATAGCATGTACAACCAATGTTTTTATTTCTTTACCGCCTTCAGCAAAATACTTAGCTGAAAATTCTGAAAAGAATATGAGAATATATTTTTGGCAGTGTTCGGTTCCCGTATGGCTCTGGGGTAAGAGCTGTTTGTGAGTGGATGGACCTGAAGCATCTACCAGAGTATAGCAGGTAAAACAAATGGCGTCCAGGATGGGATGGTTCTTTCAGTATGTTGGCTACTCTACTGAGGCTGCGAGAGCTGAATAAGTCCTCTAAAGATGGCATTGAGCAGCCAACGATCTTCTGGGAGGTATTGATGACCCTCTGAAGGGCTCTCCTGGCGGAGCAGCTGGGAAACCCTGCAGGGATACAGTACGTCTGCATACTCTGGAGCAGCGGTAGAAGGACACCAGCAGCTTTTCCTGCAGATTAGTTTCCCTGAGGGTCCTCATGTTGATTGTCCAGGAGAGATCTTCAGTACTGTCCAGGAGAGATCTTAGTCCAGGAGAGATCTTCAGTAATGTGCATCCCAGAAACCTAGAGGCAGGGACCCTTTCCCCACACGCTTTCTGCCTGTTTTTCCAGAAGTCTATTATGAGTAATTTTGTTTTTGAGGAGCTCAGGAGGATCCTGTTCTCTGAACACCACGCTGTCAGTCTATGGACTTCATCCCTGTGGGCTTTCTAGTCTCGTCCTGAGATAAGTCCAACCACAGTTTTGTGATTCACAAACGGTGTTGGTGGAATGGGTGGGGCCATAGCCATGGGTGTAGAGGATAGGGCTCAACACACAACCCTAACAGTATGGGGAGGTTTGGTCCTTGATCCAGTGGAAGATGGGTTGGGAGAGTCCTGAGTCAGTAAGTATAGTAAACATTCTCCCCAGGATGACGGTGTTAAAGGCAGAGCTAAAGTCAATTAAAAGTATCCTCACAAGGGGGGGGGCTTTGATGCAGGACCAGCCCCTTCTAAGCGTTTCATGATGACCGGTGTCATTGCTACTAAATGGTCGTTTATATGGCTGATGACAGTCTTTTTTCGGCAGTGGAATGATTGTGGCAGACTTCAGGCAAGGGTACGGTGCACTTTGACACGGAATGGTGATGATCTTTGTGAAGACCTCAAAGAACTGGTTTTCGAATTCCTTGAGTACCCTTCCGGTCATACCATCAGGGCAGGCATCTTTCCTCGGATCCACCGCTCTAGCAAACGCCTCACATCCTGCTCCTGCACAGGGAGGATGTGGCTGTAAGGGGCTGGTGAAGGTGTACTTGGTAAAAAAAACTCTGACGTTTCTGTTCTAGCAAGGACGTCGCCGTTGAAAGTTGTGCGGTTGCTTGTCTTGTATTTGGTGATGTGCTGGATACCCTGCTACCCTGCCACATTATAAATATATTATGTGTTATGTTATGTCAATGTTATGTTAAGGCAACCCCCCAGCTGGGTCACCTTGGTGAGGGTGTCTGATGTTGAAAGACCCGAATCATCCAATATCCAGAAACACCGAAAGCCCCAGGTTACATCACACATTATGTGTCCCAGCACATCTGTAGGATGAATCTATCATCTACAAAGCTTGCCTTGCCAGTAGTGCGTGAGCAAGATTGTAGTAGCCAAAACAAAGAAGGGGGTGGAACGCTGTCTCTATGCTATGACAGCTTTCATAGTTAGGGGTCCAAGCCAACAGGTTGGATCCCTATTGTTTTTGTAAGGATTTTTCTTCCTATTATTATTATTTCCCCCTAGAAGTGGTACCACAGCCCAAACCGTAAATGGTGCCGACACGCCAATTGCATGACTAGATCCAGGTCCCTGAACACTACGCAGACGACAAAATCCAGACACGCCGGCCACTAGGTGGCGCTATACCAAGGAATACGCGTTTGGGGCTATAACTCCCACACCGAACCTCCCAGAGTCCAAAAACTTGTACACACAGATGCACTGGAGTCTGCTGCATCTTTTGGCTTAGGCCCCGCCCATTTGCGTCAATGAATATTTTTCGCTAAATCGCGAAAACCGCAAAACTGTATTTTCGCTACTCCTCCCACATTTCTTGACCAATCAACACCAAACTTTGCCCACGGCATCGTCAGACGCACACGCAAAGAAATCATAGACAGTTTTTTGATCCGACCTTCGACGACGAAACGGTAGAGTTTTGAATATTTGTTTATTAGCTAAATTAGACGTGGAAAATTAAAAATCCAAAAAAATCCAAAATTAGACATCGGATCGAGTCCAAATTCTACACACATGTCGGTGCTTACCTTAATGACGTTCGATAAAAATGTCGGAAAATTTCGCCATTAGGGGGCGCAATAAACGAGGAAATTGTATATCTTCTACAAAATTTCGCCGCAAAAACGCTACACTGACTTCTCGCTACTCCTACCACAGTCAAATCCTTTGTATCCACAGGTTCAGGGTAGCGTTTTGAACACATGCTTCGCGTTGTGCCGGCGAAATGCACATTTCTTGTCGCGTTGTGCCGGCGAAATGCACACTTCTTGGACCCCTGCATAACTGCTTGCAGTTCTAGTTAGCTTTGCTTCCGTCTCTCGACATTGCTTCCGGGCCATGTCGAGAGACACCAGGTCACGCTATACAATGAACCATAGGGCCACCAAGTACACCAGCTGCACTACCCAGAGAGAGACCATGAACCCGAGCCCCAAATGGCCCTCAAAAGCCTACAACCTCCAACAGTTGAGTTCTCCATGAGGAAGCCCAGCTGGATGAAGATACAGGAGGTGGACGAAGGAGCCAGGTTACCCTCTGGCATGTGCCCCAGTGGAGTACAATGTGTATTGAGTTACCAACCATTGGAGGTGTGCTGAAGCAGTTTGGATTCCCAAGGAAGAGAACTCTTGGAACAATTCTTGGTCAGTTCAGAACCATCTCACTGCGAAGTATAGAACGCAAGATAGGTCTTTAGTATCGTGTCACAATGAGTG
This sequence comes from Gadus macrocephalus, assembly GCF_031168955.1. NCBI lineage: Eukaryota > Metazoa > Chordata > Actinopteri > Gadiformes > Gadidae > Gadus > Gadus macrocephalus. The sequence continues at coordinate 9,573,017 of NC_082399.1, forward strand.
TGAGATCCCTGGAGCGCCTGGCTGTTTGGAACACACTGGTTCACACAACTCATCAGGTCGGCAAGCAAAGACAAGGGACTACCGACATTGTTGTGGCTTGACCTTGCAAAAATGTACGGATCTATACCACACAAACTCATTGTGGTTGCCCTACATCTACATCACATTCACAGCTAAATCAAGGGCCTTTTTCTGGACTATTACGGTGACCTGAGGCTTAAAGTCAATGCTGGGTCTGGCACATCGAACTGGCAACAGCTTGAGAAAAGCATAGTAACAGACAGCATTATCTCAGTCATCCTTTTCAGCCTTGCCATGAACATGGTTGGAGGTCAGAGGTAGAATGCAGGGGCCCTTTTATCAAGACTGGAGTGTGACAGCCCCCAATAACACTATTAATGGACTATTTGACTGTCACAACAACATCTGTCCCGGGCACCACCAGGATACTCCAAGGCCTAGAGAGGCTCATCAACTGGGCAAAGATTTAAAGAAACAAAATCACAAGTTCTGATCCTCACTCTCAGGAGCCACCATCTCACCAGAGCCTTGGGAAGAATCTTTGAGTGAAGCCTTAATGATGAGCTTAAATCCATAAACCAGAAAACTGCACCAGGCCTGGCCACCAAGTTGAACAAAACCGGCCTGCCGGGGAGGTTCAAGTACAACCCCGGATCCTGTGACCTCTGCTTGTGTATGTAGTGCCCATAAAGGCAGTCAAGTCCCAGAGTAGGAAGATGAGCATCTACTTGTGAGGATGGCTAGGCTTACCTCGCAGTCTGAGCAGTACTGCTCTGTATGGCAACAGTTAAATCCTGCAACTTCCGATCAGTAACCTCAATGAAGAGTTCATTATATTAAAGACACAGGAAGCTCTCCAGTGCATAGAATCCAGGGATCCAAAAGTGGCAACCTCCGGCATTCAGGTTCAAACGGGCAGGAAATGGGGCGCAGCCATATGGCTGGAGCCATTCAGTCATGGCTGAGACAGAATGCAGTGTGGTCAGGAGCAACAGGTCGTGCAGGCACAGGCTAATTCCAATGAACCAGAATCTATGGGAAAGACCGCCTGGTCCCTGTGTAAGGTTATTGGTCCAAGCTGTCTAGGATGTCCTACCAAGTCTAGAAAACCTTCACGTCTTGGGCAAAGAAATAGACAAGGATCATACCATTTAGCAAGAAGCGAGGGGCTGGGATGCGCGCTGCGCTCAAGGGTCTGTAAATGCAATGAAAACAGTCGGCTAAAGCAATTTATTGATATGAGAAAATGTAAATTTTACTTCAGTACAAGGATGTATTGAATAATTTAAGTGGTATATAGGCCTACACATATGGATCATAAGTAAAAACGGGTTACATTTGGTGATATGAAGAGCTGTTTTGGAGCCGAAGGAGCCACTCTTGTTGGTGAGCTGATCCAAATGATCCGGCTCACCAAAAATAATATTCCCATCACTAATATGAGTTAGATTACCATGGTCAAACAATTTTTTGACAAACCAAAGTAATAACAGTAATAACAATATCAACAATGGATTTTATATATTTCATATTTCAAATTTTTATGAATACACATTTTACGCCCTATTTACTCCTTCATTATAACTCCTACTTACTTTGTGTAAATGTGTTCAAGCAGTGGTTCCCATCCCTTGACTTTTGGTGTCCAACTCAATTGTCATCAAGACCTTTCGCGGACCACCTCATGTGCAAACGTTAAAAAAATATCTACACATGCAGTGACTGAGTAAAGAATGGCAGCGCCCCCTTAATACACAATTACTACCTCCAGAAAGCCATGGCCAGTGGGAAAGAGGAAAGGAAAAGTCATGAACGCTGCTAATGCCAACTCCCAGTGTGTTTTTAAGCAAACACAAATTAACACAAAATATCAATGGTAACCATTACAATGTAAATCATATGATGGAATGGGCAAAGCAAAACTATTTCTGAAATAGCAAGCGATGATACTATTTACTTAACATATTAATTATACATTATAATATACGTTAAAATAAATGGATTTTCAATAATCTACATAATTTTTTCAAATATTGTAAATGCGTCTATTTCAAGCACACATATCCCCCGTGTCTAATTCAAGAAAAAAATCCCATCTAGCATACCATCAAGGTTGGTAAACAGTGCTGGATCCCGTGCATTCCATCTCCACATGTCCAAAACATTGGCTCAGCAACAGCAACTCCCAGAGTTCCTTGCGCTAGAGGTAAACAAGACGCGGGTAGGTAAAGACATGTGCCCTAATGTGCCCTTAATGTATATGTCTATTACATTGATACGAAATGTCACACAAACTGTTTACTTTACGTATAAAAAGCTAAAATTAATGCACTGCAAGTGCATTATTGTCTACGAAGAAAAGGGGCTACCAATAGTAAAAGCTAATAGCCATTGTATCATGTTAGCTTCACGTTACGTGTTAGCTAGCAGACTACAAAGTTTACAAAGACCTAACATATCATGTCAACAGTTGCAAAATAGTCACAGTGTTACTCTGGGCTTCAATGAATGTTGGCTGAATTCATAACTTTGTCTTATGGCGATTCCATTCTATTATTGATTACTCCATTAAGATGAATGAATGTTATTGCCATATTATGATTAAGATTCAGTTCTTGTAATGTCATACAGTTAAGCATTTGCCTGATGAATGACTTGAATAACATTATGTATCATCATAATGATATTTAACACAACGTGGGATACCACAAATGTGTGTGACTACTAACAGAAAGGCAGTAAACAGAAGCGCACTCCAGTCGGGACACCTAGTAGGCATCATGGTGATTAAGTGTGCAGTTACATGTTGTAAAAATAAACGCTACAAATGGGCATCAAAAACTTTCCACCAATTTCCAGTGCGAGATCCAGAAGGGACTCAACTGTGGCTTCTTGCTGCTGGCTTGGACCTCAACCAACCAGCAGACTAGTGAAATGGCGAATTTGTAGTGATAATTTCAGTAAAGACGACTTCCCAAAACCCTGCAATATAAAGGACCACATGTTACTGACAACGAATGCGGTGCCATCTGTCTTTCCCGAACCACCAAAAGCTACTGATTCATCCAGTTACAGCTTTCCCATTCATCCATTCCAGAGCCAGCAAGCAGCTCAGACACGATGCCCGTCCAATGCGTGGCGTACGGCTGTGGGAAGACATGCGCCGACAACGTGTCACTGCACACGTTCCCCAAGGACCCCGACGACTTTCGTAAATGGGAGAAACAAGTGCAGCGCACCCGCAGCCAGTGGTTCGCCAGCGCCAGCTCCCACCTGTGCAGCGACCACTTTGGAAGAGAGTACTTTAAGCAGAGAATCCGGAACGGCGTCAGTTTACGGCCCGGGGCCATGCCCACCATCTTCATCAGACCACCTTGTTCCTCTTGCGAGGGAAAGGGCTGCAGCAACTGCCTCCAACTGCCGCCATCCCACCAAAGAACCCCCGGGGACACAAATGTTTCAGTGAGTTTATACTTTTATTTTGAGATAAGATATAATCATGTCTCAGTCTAAGGAGATTTTAAATTGAGAATATGAATACTCATACTGTGGTGTTTTTGTTAACATATGTAAGGATTTGTCCTGATGCAAAGGATCTTCACCGACAAATCCATTTGTATCATTACAGGGAGCGGTTGAAGATGAGGTCCCGCTAATGGATGAAGAGGAAGGAAGTGATGAAGGGCAGGATTATTTGGGATCTACTGTGGACGAAGATGACCGACCAGGTGAGGTGCAGCGAAAATACGCAAGATGAGGTTTGAGGCCATAGCTTTAGTGATAAAAGAATAAAATCAAAATATGATCATATGTTGCTACTGAAAGGAAATGAACCATTCTCAACGTATGTGTGTCTATGCCCATGTACTTGTTGCCCACCACCCCCATCCCTAGCCATCTGTGAGCGGTGTGGCACCAAGGGGAACATCAACACCTTTTTCTCCAGGACCAAGCGCTTCTGCAGCACCTCCTGCTCCCGCTCCTACTCCTCCAACTCCAAGAAGTCCTCCCTGCTGGCCCGTCTGCAGGTGAGGAGGAGGAGCCGGCACACTGGGAAGCTCTGCATGCTCTATCAAATCAGTAGACAGTAGGTTTACGTCTGCGTCCTTCTGTGTCCACCCAGGGACGACCACCGTCGAAGAAAGCCCTCATTCTCGGGGTCGGGAAGCCGTTGGTAGGGAAGACCCCCAGAACTGCACCGGATGGTGAGAGGAACACACACACACACACACACACACACACACACACACACACACACACACACACACACACACACACCCCCTCTGACACCTGTCCTCCCTGCACAGGGACACTGCAGTCCGGCTTCGACTGGGGCGCCTACCTGGACAAAGAAACCTCCCTGGCTGCCTCGGTCTCCTGCTTCAGACATGTGAGTCCTCTTGGCAATAAGTCTGCACTGTGGGTGTGGACATAGTGCACTCAAAACAACCTGCAGCCTGTGTACACAGGGTGCCCAATTCATTTTTGGTATTTTGTTTTTTACGCCAGAATGGAAGAATCCTACCAGTCAACTGATTGTTTTTCAAATGGTCAAATATATCTACTGTTTGTTGGTAGCAGGTGCCCATTTTGGACCCCAGGTGCACTCAATGTCCAACAGTGCAAACAAAAGTAAAATGATGACTTGAGGATTGTTGACATACAGGTATAATAGCGAAATATGAGGCCAAAACGCAAGAGAAAGTCCATTGTTGTGGTTTAGGATTCTTTCCGACTTCCACACAAATAAGCAAGAGAATCGTTTGTCCTTACTCATGTCGTGAGGTTGGGACTGCCAAGTCTGAGTGTTTGCTTACTGGATGCTGCACTAGAGGAAAAAGACCTTGGCACTGCAATAAAACACAAGGTGGAAAGATTTTATTGCAACGTTATAAAACAGAATTTTCATTCAGGTCATTACCATGGGTTGTCAGGAAGGGTTTAAGCGGATCAGTTTAGCTAAAGGTATGGCCACACTGAACGCGTTACGCGCGTTAGAGGCGAAGAAAATCGTAATTTCTGAATTGGGAACCATTGGTTCAGGCGCGTAGATGCATTACACACGCTTAAGCAGCATGTTAGGCGTGTTAGACGCGTTTTACGCACCTAAATAACGCACCTACGCACTTTTTACGCTCCTACGCGTGACGCTTAGCCGCGATAGCCAATCAGCGTTGAGGTTGACCAGACGTCACTAGCAGAGAGACTAAGGACAGGCACTCCGCCGCTCCGCAGCTGATATGGAGCGCCTGTAGTTGGTGTCCTGAAGGGAGATCCTGGCACCAACCCGGACTAGTAGGTCATCTAACATGGCCCCAGTCAACCGAAAATACCGCTGGAACCGGCCGTCATCCAGGCGGAGTTCCTGGAGGAGGTGGTGAAACTCACCCAGCTGTGAGCGCCTACGGAGGATGTCATGCACCCAAACACGACGGCGTTTGGGTTTCCTACTCTCCTCGAATCCCACAACAAATAAATGGTGATCTCAGCCATGTTTGTGGAGCACAAGAAAAGTAGCGGGGGAAAATAAGTTTTGGGCAGGTTCATCTAGCTGCGTAGGCGCATTAGGTGTGCTGAACCATTTTTGTAACACACAATAATCAAGCGGCAGGTTAGGCGCGTTACACGCGTAATGCGTTCAGTGTGGCCCTACCTTAAGATTCCACCATTTTAAAACCCACAGTGGTTACTGGTCCATGGTCTTCTTCGGAAGAAACCCAGACATTTTTCGTACAAAAGGAAGCGAGGAAGATGATTGAAGCGTGACTTAAGTATTGCTACCCGGAGGCCTATGAGTGTTTCATTAGGTGATGCTTATATCCAAAGGGACTTCGCATGCATTGAAATGAAGCTCATAAAGTTGGGCTCGGGGTGCCTAGCTCAAGGATGCATAGGCATTGAGGATCGAACCTTTAACTTTTCAGCTTAGACTCCAATACCTGACACCTTGGCTGCTCTCCTCGCCCCCTGAACTGTTTAAGCCCTGAAGGAAAATAACATCTTGGCGCTCAATGGTGACCGTACCTTCCAGGCTCCGCTGTGTGTGCAGTGGGACGACATTGCCGTGGGGATGAAGCTGGAGGTCGCGAACACCAACGCCGTCCTACCCAGTAAGGTCTACTGGATCGTCAGTGTCATCCAGTTGGCAGGTGGGCCATGATGTTTGTTTTGTTGCGTCAGGAGTGTTCAGAAATCCCATCGATCAGAAATGATTTATTGGAGAGAAAACAGGCGAGGGAATCCCTGGCCTTCTCCTTTGCTGCCAAACACATACAAGACACCTCTCTCCTTGTTCCAAACATCTCTAGGAAGTTATTTTAATTTCCCCTACCTTTTATGATTTTAACGTTCACAACCTTTGACCTGTTTAATAACACAGTTATAATGTGATGTTTCAAACTAGTTATACAAATACAATGAGTTTAATATTGAATGACTATCATTGAGTTTTGAAAGGGTTGGACCATTGGCACCTTTCAGCCAAACATCCATGCATCCCATAACCCTTGACATTGAATGACGGTTGCTATTATTCTCCTGTCGATCTTCTTGCTTGCTTCCAGGATACAAAGCTCTGCTGAGGTACGAGGGCTTCGAGCACGACAGCAGCCATGATTTCTGGTGCAGTCTGGCCACTGGGGACCTGAACTCCATCGGCTGGTGCGCAATGAGCAGCAAGCTGCTGGTTCCACCCCAGGGTGAGGGGATCCGCCCGTGGGCCTTACCACTAGTGACCTAGAGGCCGTGATGGGTTCTAAACGCTAGCGCGGTGGGGAAACTGAACGCCTCATACCCACCAAGCTACCAACATGGCCGCTTAGGGAATAAGCCCATGTAGCTACTGGACGGCTAAATTACCCTGATATATTCAGGCTCTTTGAGGTTAAGACCCCTCTTCTGCAAGGGAGACCAGACTACAGCAAAATCACAAAGAACACATGACATTTATAGACACATTTTGTGAAGATACCTAGATTTAATTAGACTGGATTTGGTTGGAGAACACTAGATTAATAATCTATTTGAACACATTACTTCCATGATTAGAAAATAGATTATGCTTGCTTTAATTAGACATGATGAGATTGTATTCAAATGCATTTGATTTGCGTTGATTATATTACACTGAAGTTGATTTGATTTGCTCTAAGACAAGACAAGTTAATATTGATATAGGTGAGGTTTTCTCTAATGTGTGTGTGTGTATGTGTGATTGTGTGTGTGTGTAGATGTGCAGTTGAAAATCCCAGACTGGAAGGAGTACCTGATGAAGAAGCTGGTGGGGGCGCACACGCTGCCAGTGGACTTCTACATCAAGGTACCACGCCATACCACACGGGGGGAGGGTCTTTCTGCACATTAAGATCAGTGTATCATAGAAGACATCAGAGAGTCGCCCACAATGGGCATTAAGGACTCAACATTAAAACGTATTTCCTTATGACCGTAATCGTGATCGGGATTCTTACGGTTCAACACATCCATGCAGATTATTTTACGAAGCAACCGAAAAAAACCACACACGATGGGGTGTACTTGAATGTTGACTTCCAACGTCACATTAAAGCCCCGCCCCCCCAGAATGAATGAGAATTAACCGGAACGACCATCTTCCCTTCCACCCCCCCCCCCCCCCCCCCTCGACTCCGTCCAGCTGGCGGAGAGCAGCAAGTGTCCCTTCAAGCCCGGCATGCGGGTGGAGGTGGTGGACCCCCGGCACATCAGCCGGACCCGCGTGGCGGTGGTGGACCAGGTGATCGGGGGCCGCCTGCGCCTGCTGTACGAGGACCTGAGCGACGCCCCGCCCAACACCGTGGTGGACTTCTGGTGCCACATGCGCAGTCCGCTGCTCCACCCCATAGGGTGGTCCAGCAAAGTGGGGCACGCTGTCAAGGTCCCCGGTAAGATTCGCTAACGTAGGAAAAATAATGTCTCGCATAATATCGTCATGATCTTGTTGAATTGTCTTGGTATTTGGCCATAAGTGTCTCGCTGTTTGGCATGGGGATCTTTTATCCCGTGTTACGCCTCATGCCCACTGCACCGTCAGTCAAAGGACTCAGAAGGCGTGGCTGACGGATGGGGGTGGTTTCCAGGGTCGTCAGAGCCCGAGTAGAGTCACAGTGCTTACATTTGCATACGTGATCTCATTGGATGACGGATCCGTCGCTGCCGAAAAGTTGAACTTTTTTCAACTTTTCGACGGAGCCTTCAGCGCACGGATCCACAATGCATTGCACGACCGTCCCCATTCAAATTCAATGGGGATCAGTCAACGGACGGAGGCAGTGGGCATGAGGCGTTACTCTTCGATGCTTTGTTGGGTGTATCTTTGTAAGACAAAAAAGCTCTGTTGATGTAGGCAAGGAGACTCTGAGTCGCCGGGGCCACTACGACGGCTCCCCGTTGAACTTCAGAAGGGTGAGTCCGACTGTCCACACCACATCTTGGCTGTTCATAGTTTCACTATCGATTTGATTTGATTTGAATAGTCACGTCCTGGCACCATTAGGGGATAGGGTTTGATTCCTACTGCTTTTATAGGAACTGGGATCAGAAGACACAAAATGATACGATATGAAATCAATCTTTCAATGCCAATACAATATTTAGTGAGATTCTATAAATATATTGCAATTGTGTAACTTTTGTGATATGATGTTCTGATTGCTTTTTGTGAAATGTTTTGTTTTGTTTGACCTATCGACCTGTTAGGGATGGGGATTTGAAGGCATAACAATATTCCAATATTCCATCATTTTTATTTCGAGGAACCGGTTAAAGAAAAAGTGTGGCGCAATCATAATGTAGCCTGTAGTTCTTCCGTGATCTGGCCTTCACTAAACAAATGTATTTGTTTTCCATCTATTAGTCAAAAAATAAGGAAATCAAATCCAATTTGTTCAATTCATTGAGCATTTTAGAAGGAAAAAAACACTTGCATACTTAAGGCACAAACTGAAATTAGATTAAAGTAAATTTAAGGCACAAACTGTTCAAGTAACTGAAGCACAACAGCAAAAAGTATAAGTAGGTACTGATGGGCTTGGAAATCAACAGAACTGCACTTGCAGCGCATGGGCCTGCCTCGCATTAAGCATGATGCGCATATAACAAAACATCAACAAAAATATATTATGTGTAAGACGGAAATACAGTATGTCTAAAACATTTCCAGTTAATCTAACGCATAAGCCCACCTACTGCATCACTCATTCTTGTTAAAAAAAAAAGAGAGCGTATCTACGTGCTCGGGGGATAGGCGGGTGCGGAGGCGGTTTACAATCAAGCCCAGCGTGGGAAAAACTCTCAGCTGGAACGGAGGTTGCCGGTATAGCCAAGTATTCCAAGTATTAAATAGCATTAGTATACACGTTTAATGAACAATCTGTAATGAATATAGCTAATGAATATATTTAATTAACTTTAGGCAAAAATCTAAAAAAATCTGCTACAGCTAAAGTCGAATACCCACGCCATTTAGAATAATCGAATATTTGAATAACCGTGCCCATCCCTAGTTCCCGTACACATTTTGGAAGCAAAGAATCCTACTTCTTGGATAGTCCCCCCCATCCATACAATATTGCTATTTGGGTTATAAGCCGAGTTGCCCTTTGACCCACAGCCCAGGACGGTGTTCATGGAGGGAGGGTTCTTTGAAGTGGGAATGAAAATGGAAGCCATTGACCCTCTCAACCTAGGAAACATCTGTGTAGCCACCATCCACAAGGTAACACTGTTTTACCTATCTTTTTAATGCAGATGATGTAATGTAGACATTATAAACAATGCAGGAAATGGTGTGTGTGTGTGTGTGTGTGTGTGTGTGTGTGTGTGTGTGTGTGTGTGTGTGTGTGTGTGTGTGTGTGTGTGTGTGTGTGTGTGTGTGTGTGTGTGTGTGTGTGTGTGTGTGTGTGTGTGTGTGTGTGCCTGATGACAGATCCTATTGGACGGCTACCTGATGGTCGGTATCGATGGCGCGGAGCCCGTCAACGACACCGACCACTTCTGTTACCACGCCTCTTCTCACGCCATCCTGCCCACAGGCTTCTGTGAGAAGAACAACATTCCCCTCACCGTACCTCGAGGTGGGCTTACCTCCACAACCCCCCCCAAACACACACCTCCACACACCTTCACACAACACACCTCAACACACACCACCACACACAATTCCATATAAAACTCCACACACACCTCCACATACATCTCCACACACACCTCAACACACACTTCCGCACACCTCCACACACACTTCCACACACCTCCACATACACCTCCACACACAACTCAACACACACCTCCATACACACCTCCACACACACCTCAACACACACCTCCACACACAACTCCACACACCTCAACACACACCTCTTCTCAACCCGTGCCTCTCCATCCGTTATTCTACTGGTTCTGTTACTGGTTCTACTGGCTGATATGTTTCGCTATGTAAAGATGTTTGTGATTCACAAAGCGACCTGCAGTGAATTCATATACAGGTCATTAAGGAGAAGGTAATGGTTGAGCATCTTGCTCTCGAGGATACCTACTGGTTAGGCTACACGGGAATCAAACCCAGTGCCCTTTCGGTCGGGTGTCAAACACCCTAGACAAAATCCCTGTCTCTGAACAATCTGATTGGTTTGCTGTTTTTCAAATCAATGAGTAGGATCGGGCTGCTATCAATTGTTTATAATAATATTCCTATTACCAGCATGAAGCATAAACTGTAGATAGCTGTGCTTGCCAAATGACTATGTAGAAAAAGAAACATTTTTCGTGTTTACCAATAATGGAACCCTAACGCAGTCCTCTCCCCTGTCAGGCTACGACCCTGACACCTTCGTGTGGGAGGACTATCTTCAGGAGAAACAAGCCGTCTGTGCTCCCGCCAGGCTCTTCAACACGGTACAACCAGAAGCTCTTAAAAGGCCCCTACTCACCCACCAGGTGTGAGGCTGATTGGTCCTCAAGATGCGTGTCAGGATCGATTCCACTAGTGACATAACAAGTGGGGAGTGTGTCCACCCAGATGTATGATGGATGAGATCAACTCCCCTGGTCACATCCCTGAATCATCACCCTCACACCTGGTCACACAACAGGCGCCCCTTAACACGTGTCTGGTCAGCATTGATACGAGTTGGCCACTTCACTTCAATGATTTGTGTGTGTGGTTTCTGTGTGTGTGTGTGTGTCTGTGTCTGTGTCACCTCACCTCTGCGTGCTTGTGTCTGTGCGCTTGTGTGCCTGTGTGTGTGTGTCTGTGTTTCTGTGTCTGTGTGCGTGCGTGCGTGCGTGCGTGTGTGCGTGCGTGTGTGCTCGTCCAGGACTACCTTGGCCACGGCTTCTCCCCCAACATGAAGCTGGAGGCGGTGGACCTGATCGAGCCGCGGCTGGTGTGCGTGGCCACGGTGCGGCGCCACGTGGGCCGCCTGCTGCTCATCCACTTCGACGGCTGGGAGGACGAGTTCGACCAGTGGGTGGACCACCAGTCCCCCGACATCTACCCCGTCGGCTGGTGTGAGCTCAGCGGCTACAGCCTCCAGGCCCCGCCCTCGCCCGGAGGACCAGGTAAGACGGGTGTAGGAAACAAAATCCAGATACGGTGTGCTGTATTTGTACTTATTTTCTGTGTGATAGCATTTATATGCCTGTAGCGAGGGGGTTAAGAGAGGGGACGACATGTAGCGTAGCAAAGCAGGTTGAGAGAGGGGACAATGTGTAGCGTATCATAGGGAATTTAGAGAGGGAACGACATGTAGCACAGGATTGTATATTTACCAATTAGCAACCAACACCTTGGAGTGTAGGCACCAGACTTATGTCTGGTATTATGTTTATTTTTATTTAATAAATATTTAATGGTAGCGACAACCAAAATCATCAATCACTGTCATTTTATTATTGAGTGTTTTATGTGTACATTTGTGTATCTGGGTTGGAATCTATTACTTACCCTTTTTCTTGCGATATGTTCCACCTGCACGTTTTCGTCATTTCATTTCATTATGAGAAATAAAAAAATGAAATCATCCAGCCATTCAATATCACTTAGTGTCCTTATGGGGACACTGAATGTCCCCATAAGGACACTCAATATTGATGTCCCTATTGAGACACACAACAGACCTTTGCTCTGTGCAATTCCTTCTCATAGAGTCTTTAGAAAACCTGTCGGCACGCCCAAAGAGAGTCAAGTCCTTTCAGTATGGGAGAAAAAGTAAGTTCCGTCGCTCATAGGTGTGCTCCCTTCCCCTCTAAAAAGTAGGCGGAGTAGGAGATGCTTGTTACTGACTGTTGGCTTGTTACAAACCATGCCCTGGTTGCTTATAAGCAAATGTCCGCTTATGACTGTAACTCACTGTTATAATTTTAACTCACTGTTTGCCTATGACAGACTGTTAACTTTGAGTGGACTGTTTAATTATAATTGGTTGTTAACTTTGAGTGGACTGTTTGATTATAATGGACTGTTGACTTGTAGTGGACAGTTTTATTATAATAGACTGTGGACTTTGAGTTGACTTTTGATTATAATAGACTGTGGACTTTGAGTGGACTATTTGATTATGATGGACTGTTGACTTTGAGTGGACTGTTTTTATTATAATGGCCTGTTGAATTGTAGTGGGCTGTTTACTTATGACTGTTTGTCTTTGCAACTCTTCACTGGCTGCGGGCAACATATTGATTTCAAGGGCCAGGGGGATTTAGCCGCAGCAGCCCTATGTCTCTGGAGCAGGCTCTCCCTCACCATCAGAAGTGACCCACTGCTGACACATTCAAAACCTGCTGTGACACTGTGCCCCGTCTCTCAGGGTTGTTTGTTCAGCGCCTTCGTCCACCAGCTGTTGTTGTTAATCAGTGCGCTGTATAAAAGGCTGGAGCTTGAAGGTAGGCTCGGTTGGTGTTAAACATGTCCCTGTGCTCCTCCTCTCCTCCCCCGAAGGGAAGAAGCTTGCCAAGAGGAGACTCAGCCAGGGGGGGGCCCCACCGACCTCCGAAGACACCAGCGGGGCTCCGGGTCCCCATCCCTCCATCGGGGGTCCCCCCAGCCCCCCCATCCCCTCAGCTCCCTCTGACCCCGCCAAGGACCAGAAGCTGGGCCTCATCCAGCCCAAGACGGAGCCTGAGGAGCACGAGAGTGAGTGGGCCCATTCAGAACATCCGTCATTACATCGGATCGCAGTCACTCCAGTTTGAGACGCAGTGGGAACAGCCTGACTGTCGCTGAATAAAATCTACAAAATATATATAAAACATAGCTAAATATGTCTGGAATGTACGGTGTATGGGACTCATGAGTGCAATATGAATTGTTTGACCCTTATTCTATTTCATTTGATATTTCACGTGGGTCAAACAAAATGGGACTTGACCCTAAATTTCTGCATCCTGCACGTATGCAAAGATCAACGTATAGCATACATGCAGAACGCGTTCATACACATGCTGATGGCTGTGATTCCACTCTGTCGCTGCAGTCATCGCGGTCCAGGTGAAGGTGGAGGAGATAGAAATGGAGACTCCCATTGGGCCTCCGGAAGACGCCATCGAAGCCGTCACCATCAAGCAGGAGAAGGTGGGAGAGGAGCAGGACAACCAAGACCAGGGTCAGCCCGGCCAGCAGCAGGGCACCGGGGAGGCAGCGCGGCCGAGGGGGCCGGAGCCCAGCGGGGAAGCACCCGGGGGAGCAGAGCCTGAGGACACCAGGCCCGGAGACCAGGGGCCGGGTTGAAGACGCCGCCGCACGCCCAGCTCAAGGGATGAAGGAGTAGGACGGAGCAGAGGAGAGAGAGACCAACAGGATATGACTCAAGACAGGACGCAGGATCGGACGATGGAAGAGGCGTGGATGGGATGATGTAATGAAAGAAGGCCACAAAACTAAAACATGTGACTACACTAGATGTGACTCATCAGGTCCTTAAAAGTTGTTCATGAAGTCCACCTTTGTTTTTATTGTATTTTGATTTATGAGCCAATTGTCAAACCACCCTTACCAGTCACTACCGAAAAGTTTTATGACTCTTTGTTCCTTATCAATCCTTTCCCGGTACAACAGACCTCCAACAAACATCACCAGCCCTCTATTCTATCTCTCTGCTCCTACTGCAGCATTTACACACGTTTCAAATCTCGATTGCAGTTTGGTCACCAACACTGACAATATGGGGGTTTCCAGAAGGAAAATGTTGAGTATTTTGTAGTATTAATGTTGAGATATCATGATAATGACACTGTAGACATTTACATGTACATTTGTTTTGTTTTATTATTCTTTGTTTAACAGTTATTTTCTCCTTTTGGTTTACGAGCAATCTATTGATTAAATGTAAACACTGAACCATGTGTCTGAATGTTGGATCAACAACAGGCCTTTGACACACAGCACCCATTTTGACATGACATTGCATAGTATACACAGGTGTAATTAATAACATTTAGGGCCCACTTTCATTAAGGTGGACCAGGGCCCTGATATTGGGACGATAATTAAATGAATCAATTAAACCTCTGTTGAGACTGCTATCGGGCCAATTATCGCAAGGAATGTGGCGTTAAAGACGAAGAATGGTGAATCATGAAATATAATCTACAGAAACTAGGAAATACTATGGGAGTATAGTTTTGTAGTGGTTAATGACAAGCCTTAAAATACTTTAGACCATAAGTAAAAAAAGAACTAGCTGTGGTCTTTAGAAACTTCAAATCCATATCCTTCTGTTCATACTAAGCGGTATGGTGAAGACGTAACTCATGTAAAGATTTGAATAGGCCCTTTTTGGGAGCTTTAGAAAGTATACCCCTACTCTTTATAATTTCTATAGTTACCCATACCCATTGGTTTGTCGTGTGTCGAGGTGGGCTGTCCTTTATGACTGACTGGGATGCCACAAGGCACACTAAAGGAGCCCCTGTTTGTTAGGGAGCTCCCCTTAAGGAAGTACAGGCTCAAGCCTCGTTGCGTCTCTGGCCCGTCTTCTTAGCCCCCCCCGGCCTCGCTCTCAGACCCATGCGTGGTTTGGATCTGGCTTTGAACATCGGGATCATCTGAGGGCTGTTCAGGTGTGCCGGTTTTGGCTTGGTGGTCTTGGGCGTCCTGGAGGTCTTGGGGCCGAGCGTGGGAGAGTACAGCAGGCTCTCTCCGCCCGGGCAGGCCCTGAAGATGTGGACGTCCTTCACGCGGCGGCCCCGGATCTCAGGGGGGTTGGCGCAGGTGGCCCGCACCTTCAGGTTGACCCTCTCGATCCACCTGGGAGGACAGGTGAAAGTAACATTCTGATGAACGGGTTCACGGTCCTGGGTGAGGCTATGCTGGGCGGTCACACAGGTGGATGGATGTATTGCATTTGAACCGGGTAAGGGACATTTTGAATTACTGTTTTTGTTGGGGTTACATCAAACACCCTCTACGCTAGAAGTGACAGCTGTTTGGGAACAGCTGTGCTTCACTAATCAGGGAACGCTATGGATGATTAATTGGATGATTTGCCCTAACATTGGCATAATGTCTAGTTAATTAACACTAAACATGTGATCCACATCAAATTGAACTTCCAGCAATTCTTAATTAAGTGGCTGAATTATTACGTTTGGTTCTGTTTCGCTCAACCGGTAAATCATGACATTAACACTGCCAGGGTCACAGGTTTGATTCCCTCCAATGCCGGGGGCACATGCAGGTGCTGATGAGTGTGTCTTACATGCGTAAGGCTAGCAGGGGGCAGTCACAGAGCAGAGGGTTCTCCGCTAGGTTGATGACCTCCAGAGAGGTAAAAGGGTTGAGGTCAGGCACCACCTCCAGGCGATTGCCCTCCAGGTAAAGACTTCTCAGCCCAGGACCCAGGCCAGCCAGAGAGTCCTTGGACATCTAGGTTCACACAAAAATGGATCCCATAACCCTCAATAATCGTTACGATGTTATGATGATCCAACATAACTGAACAAGAAACATTAACAAAACCACCAAATTGTATATGATCAGTTAATTGCATTGCGGACTATATGTTCGATAATCTAGTTTAGTATGAGTTGAAACCGAAAGAAGGTTGAAGGTCACCCTAGCATGGTTAGCTATCGATGAGATAAGATTAGATTACAAACAAAAGAAGAAGAAAAAAAGTAAAAGTAAACGTTGAACCTGAGACACCTCAAGGAAACGGTATCCCTATCGATGTTCCACTGTATACCAATCAATCCAAATCAATGGACACATCCCAAACCGTGCCGCCCCCCCCCCTCCCCCAGACACACAGCCCACCCACCTTCTCCAGCCCGGTGTGGTCCAGGTACAGGTCCTTCAGGGTGGCCCCCAGGGCCCGGAAGGCGTTGGCCCCCACCCAGCGGATGGGGTTCCCGGACAGCTTCAGCTCCCCCAGGTTCCCTGCATGGCCCAGCGCCTGGCTGGGCACCTCCTTCAGCTTGTTGCCCCCGAGGTGCAGGGTGTCGAGGGCGTCGGCCCGCTCCAGCGCCCGAGCCGAGACGCCGTTGATAACGTTCCCCGTGAGGTAGAGGCCGCGGACGCCCTCCGCACCGCCCACCAGGGAGCCCGACTCCAGCTTGACGATGGCGTTGTGCTCCAGGTGGAGCGCCTGCAGACCCGGCACCAGCCTGAAGGCTCCTTTGGGGAAGCGGGTGAAGCGGTTCTTCTCCAGGTGGAGGTAGGTCAGGTGAGGGAGACCTGCGGGGGTGGGGGGGATGGGGAGAGCGAGGTCAGTGCTGGAGGTTTTAGTCTGGGGGTCACTAAGAGGGTTTATGTTGTTTTTTTTACTGCCGGATGGAATTCGATTTGGTTGTCTTGAATGTATGTTAACCATTCTGTACAAACAAACCCTGGATAAAAAGATTCCTGCTTCTGTTTCTTTGTGGCAGTGGGTGAAAGGGATTATTGGCCGATTAGAATTGCAGGGTTATGTATTTTTATAATGCTTCCATGTTTACAGGATGGTGTCAAATTCTCCTATGTCAATATATTTCAAGACATTACAAGGGTTGTAAAGGGGAACGAAAATATGACTCAGTTTCAAAAACCTTTAACCGCAACACAACAAGAATTATGTGAACTGAAACTGTCTGTAAAAACGACCACCACCAAACCTACGTCAACATTACGTCAAAAACCATCATTCCACTTTGAAATAGTCTTAACACATTCAGAGACCTTTGAAAGCCTCCGGGCTGAGCGAGGTGAGGTCGTTCTCGGACAGGTACAGGTAGACCAGCCCCTTCATCCCGGTGAAGGCGCCGTCCTCCACCTCCGCGATCTTGCAGCGCTGCAGGTGGAGCGACACCACCTGTGGGACGCCGGGGAAGCTGTTGCTAGGGACGTAGTGGAAGTGGTTGCCACGCAGGTCGAGGAGGTTGGTGTCGGCCGAGAAGCCCTGAGGAACCTTGGTGTGGCCGCGGTTCTCGCAGGTGGAGTGGTTCGTCTCGGCCTGCAGGAGAACCGGAGAGAGCGTACTGAGGCACCACGTTTACCGTCCTGTTACTATTTGACTGTATCCCTGAATTCCAGACCCACGTCTAGAAAGCTGCAGGGTCTGGCAACGAGTAATGAAAATGGCCCAGCTCGAGGGGCGGCACCTAGCATGCATTTGAAAATATCAGAGGAATACAAGGGGTGACATATCAGCGGAGCTAACCAATAGATAAGACTCTTTCCGTATCCGGTCGGTAAAACAGTAACGCTTTTGGCCCGCCTATATCAGATACACCGATGTGATTGGTTAGTGATCGGATCCCGGGGTCTCGGGGAGTCAGTATATTGCTCATTCCCAGAGTGACTCGCCGAGCAAATTCAAATTGTGCTCTCGCGAGAACCTCTGGATTTCCAGGGTAGTTTTACTGTTCATTATCCATTTAGCAGATGCCTTGAGCAATTTAGCTAGGTAGGTGTTATGACATGGCTCAAGTGGCCATGACAAAAGAGGGACACAACATGGAGGTTTAAAAAAAGATATCTTTATTGCACAAATTGAACAGAGGTTACTAATTAAACCAAACTTTTAAAGCTAGGATAAATTGGCAAATGAACCAAATTAAATTATGAAATTAATTAAAGATGGAATGTGGCGAGGCGTCTTGCTCACCTCGCATGCACAGTTGGCGGGGCATTTGACCCTGGGTGGCGGTGCTTCGGTGGGCGGAGCCACTCTGGTGGCCTCCTCGAACTCCGCCTTCAGCATGGCGTCCTGGCTCTGACAGCGGAGGTCCCGGGGGTAAAGGGTGTCCAGGTGCTCCCCGGAGAAGTGGTCCGGTCCCCCGCACGTCCCCAGCAGCCTGACCTTGCTGCCGATGGCCCACTCCCTGAGAGAGCAGGACGTTGAGATGAACCTCTAGGACTTTACCATGAGGGTTCATCCATCAGCCGTTAGTTAACGTTAGTTAGTGCAGTAATAAGCATTATTGTCTGGCATTAGCATATGGCTTAGGGGTTAGTGGGTTAGGGGTTATTCCTGTAAATACTGTATACTACAATAATGAATACTATAGTTAACATGAACACCATTAATAAACACCATAAGTAAATTATTTTTTGGACCATTAATTACTGTTGAATAACTGTTGCTGATGCTTTTTACTGCAGGAACAAATTGTAATTAATGTGCGCTTGGTTAATTGATCACATCTCAAAGGGCTTCGCGGACCCACATTATGAGACCCCCCCAAATCTTCACCCAAGGAGGGACCGAACCTCGTGAAGGAACATTTTACTCCTAACTGTACTTGGGAGAGATTCCTTCTTCCAGGGACAGTTAGGAGAGCTCGTCATAGTCTTTCCTTTGGAAACAAACGGGCAAGAACAGTATCTGCTACTACTCATATTGTTTACAGAGATCGTTTTTCTATGTTTTTTGTATGGTTAAACATTTAAATGTGTATGTCTTTTTAATGTCCTGTACTTACTGCCGTGACCCCCTAGAGTCCCACCTGGGGCCTGGGATGAACCAAAGACCCACCCTACCTCAGGCCATCCCGTCTCATCTCCCAGCAGGACATGCGGGGCCCTCACCTGAGGGGGCGCAGGTAGCAGTTGCAGTAGATGGGGTTCCCGGCCAGGTTGAGGCGCGCCAGGCTGGGGGCGCCCTCGGAGAAGGGCTGGAGCACGCGGAGCTGGTTGTGGCTGATGTCCAGGTGGACCAGCTTGGGGGTCCGGTACAGGGCCGTGTGGGCCAGGTCCTGCAGGAACATGTGGTCCAGGAAGAGGTGGGTGAGCTTGGGCATGGACACCGTCTCCTCCCCCAGGTAGGTCATGGGGTTGTAGCCCATGTCGACACGGGTCACCTCAGGGAGCCTGGGGAGGGGTGGACGAAGAGAGACTCTCAGGAACGAAACGATTGATCTGAGGATTCAACATTAGAGCTTTCTTTCCACTGAGAATCCTCTCTTCTTAATATTTACAATCTTGGTGACAGTTTGCCAACTTCTACAACAAACATAAGAAATATTTACGATACCAGGGATTTTGTTCAGATAAAAGATGCACACCAGAAAAGGATGTCAAGCGATGCCACTTTAATTTCCTGTGGTTCCATTCCCATCATTGGCCTTGAATTCTCCATGATCACATGACCCTCCACATGACAACCATCTCGTGGAAACATTACCGCTCCAAACACCTCCAAAATGGTCATTTATCTATTAATCGACTTCAAGGGAAAATAAACCCCCACCACTGTCTGCTTTGGCTCCCCTGGTGATTCTAATCAAAGACATAACATGAACACAAAACCCATGTGGGTTAGTCCCAGAGGCCTGCGAGCAGCGGGCCCACCTGGTCATGGTCTCGGAGGGGAAGAACTGCAGCTCGTTGTGGTCCAGGCTGAGGCGGTTCAGGGTGACCAGGCCACCGAAGGCCTCCACGTCCAGGTAGTTCAGAGAGTTGTGGCTGAGCCGCAGCCACTTGATGTTCTGCAAGCCCTGGTGGGAGGAGGAAGAGGAAGATGTGGGAGAGAGTGTGAGTGTGTGTGTGTACCTGGAAGTTCATGTGAGGTATGGGCACTAGCTGTGTGTGCGTCCGTGTACCAGGAAGGCCAGGTGTGTGTGTGTGTGTGTGTGTGTGTGTGTGTGTGTGTGTGTGTGTGTGTGTGTGTGTGTGTGTGTGTGTGTGTGTGTGTGTGTGTGTGTGTGTGTGTGTACCTGGAAGGCCATGTTGGGTATGTACACCAGCTGGTTGTGTGTGAGGGACAGCAGGTTGAGGAAGCCCAGCTGAGAGAAGGCTCCTGGCTGGATCTCCTCCACGCGGTTCCAGTCGATCACCAGCTGCTTCAGCGAGGGGAGGCCGTCGAAGGACTCCTGCACGCCGCCGGGCAGAGAGGAAGACCATTGTTAGCTTCCAGAAGGGGATTGGCAGATGACGAAGATGTGAGAGGAAGAACGAGAGAGAGAGAGAGAGAGAGAGAGAGAGAGAGAGAGAGAGACAGGGATTGTGTGTGTGAGAGATGTGTGTGTGCATACCTGTGGGAGAGGAATGACTGAATGGTAATCCTGTGTGTAATTCTTTGTGCAGGTGTGCGTGTCTGTGACGGTGTGCGTGGGTATGTGTGTGTGTCTGGGTGTTTGTGTCTGAACGGGAGTGTGTGTGCAATGTGCATGCCTGTGTGTGGGAGAGGAGTGACCGAATGGTGATCATGTGTTTGCGTTTGTGTGCAGGTGTGTGTCTTTGTGTGTTTGTGGGTACGTCTGTGTGCGCTAGTATGTGTCTATGTGCTGGTATGTGTGTGTGTGTGTGTGCGAGTGTCGACAAAAGGAGAGGTGAGATGTTGCGTGTGTGCCTGCGTGTGCACGCGGCTGTGTGACCTGGTAGAGGATGTCGATGTTGTTGTGGGCCAGGTTGAGGAACACCAGCCTTCCCAGGCTGCGGAAGGCCCCCTCCTTCACCGAGCGGATGTTGCAGCGCTGCAGGGACAGGTGCGTCAGGTAAGGGGTGTGCTTGAACGCCCCCGTGGGCAGCTGCTGGATGTCGTTTCCTCGCAGGTCGAGCTTCACTGTAATCTAGTGGAGAAGGGAGAGAGAAAGAAAGAGAGAGAGGGAGGGAGAGAGGGAGAGAATATGTCCTACTTTAAGGATTACATTTCCATCATCAACACAGTCAGCATTCTGCCTTTACAAGGACTCAAACGACTCATCAAGTTTTGCAGTCAAACATTCTGATTGTAGGTTTGGGAAAGGTGTAGGGAATTAACTGAGACCTCGTCCACTACTGGAACTTCTGTCAAGTTTTTGTTAACGCAGGTGATGGCGAGCTGTATCTGGTCACAGACGCACTGTTTGGGACACTTCGCCAGGCGCGCTGCAGGGACGCCGAGGAGAATTACCAGGAGCGGCCACAAGAGGCCACTGCCCACCTGGAAATGCATCTATGAAGAAAAAAATTCAACGACCATCAGAGCATCCAGAATTTGAGAGAAGGGGTCTAACTCCAAGGAATTACATTCTGACTCAAGTGTATTTCGGGCTACCTGAATCCGAAAAGCAAAACTTTCACACAGGTCACGTGGAGCAGGGTTGAGAAAGCATGACTGATAAATTCTGCATTCCTTTCTGGGTAACGGCGGAGTGCCCCTCTTTAACGGATGAATGTCATTTTTGGCAGATTGTTATTTTTTTCCTGAATTTGAAACACATTCCAGTGCCGCATTAACACAGCTAATCCGAGGAAATCCTTTTATCCACAATTGATTTATCAAAACAGAATAGCCTTATATATAACAAAACATTACCAATGCTAATGAATTACGAGGATGGCAATTTACTTTTAACGGATTTATATGAATAATAAGGGTAGACTTAGTTGTCGATAAGTCCTTCAAAACATATCCACAAGTGCACACACAAACAACCTTGAACTAACATCACATAGTCATAGCCAACCTGAACACAAGAAAACGTAAATCGTCCGATGTATAACTTTTAAATGATCGATGAAAAGTTTCACTCCAAAAAAGGTCCCTCTCCCTCTTGAAGGCAGACCCCTGGGCGTTGAGAGGAAAAGTGGAAGAAACTAGAGACGGTGGAATTTTGTGGGGCAAAAAGTCCTGTGTGGATGTCCCTCAGGAGATCAACACTTTAGACCGTGTACTCATGCTGGCGCGCTGGCTGCGCACAAAGACGCAGTGTTTTGGTGTCGGACACCATCCAGGCGCCTGGCTTCAGTCTCCTCATATAAATAAACGTGTCCGGCGATGGTGAATACTCAAGTGTTTGGCTCTTTCGTTTGCCTTTAACCTGCTACGATTACCTTCACGATAACATTTGAATCGTGTGCGTAAATGGACAGCGAAATGAAAACAGTAAATGAGAACATAATTTGATTTTTCATCTTTACGCATCTTATCACAACAAAAAGCGTTAATCCTTCCAAACATTAAATGATGATCAAATTAGGCCTACCCTTCTTCTCTATCCGTGTGCACAGGTTTATTGCGTGTATCAGTCTTTCTGTGGGTTATTCCACTCCGGTCCTCCTGCCACTGAGAGTATTCCCTCACGGTCTCCTTTCGCCACTCGGCTGGTCTTCCCCTGTCCGCCCCTCATCCAAAACAAACTCCGTTTATCCCTTCATTCATTCCAGCCGATCCGTGTCTTTTCTTTCACTTCTGGAGTTCCCGGAGCGCGTATAGTTGTCGTAGCTCTCCAAAGATAACTTGGACAAAAAAATTGTTATCAGGTGAGCCCATTAATTTCAAGCACACTGATAAAATAAAATTCACAATAAAAAAATGCAAGTATTATAAAATGATAGAATTTTCCAAAGATCATGAACAACAAATGACAAATAAAAATAAGCCTTTTCACATTGACAATGTTCACACGCCACATGGATCAATGGTAGTCTGCCTTTAATGTTTGTCAGGTTACAACATTAACATTACACTCCATGTTGTGACCCTTTTCTCCTCAACATCTCAAAACACAAGACATACAATTAATTGAGAGGTAACGTGGTGAAGGAGAGCGAAGAGGATAGAAACACACCTAACGGAGCACCTTGCTCCATACATATTCCCATGTATGTGAAGTGAGGTTATTCCCCGCATGACAAAGATGTACACATGTGGTCGAGTTGTCCGCCGGTGTCTGGGGGCATTTCAGTGTTAAGACTGTTTACAGTGGCTGGACCATGTGCACGCATACCGTAGATTCAGGTCCATAAAGGGTTGAGCAGTGGGGTAGGGGATGAGAGATGGGGTAGGGGTGTGTGTGTGTGTGGTGGGGCTGGGAGATTGAGAATGCTCATGCATGCAGTCCATTCCTGCTCACAGTCTGATGCACACAGAACACTCTGAACTGGATCAACCCCCCCAGCCCCCCATACGACCATAGCCCTGTTGACTGTGACTGAGTACAGATATGAACAGTCTTTCCCTTTCTGTCTTTGTTACCATGGCCCCGTGATACGGTGATTGGACGCAGTTAGCGGTATCAAACAAAAACACAAATTAGAGAAGCCACGATGTGAAGAAACAAGCATGATCGAGACGATTCTAGACATGGACGGCTTTCAGATTGTCAGAACAAACCGCTTTAAGGGAGGACGACTGGCAGTGAAGGCACAGTTAACATTACAAGCTTCTGTGTCATTTACATTTTATTTCCTTCCGATCTTCTTCCTTTATATAAAAAAATAGAGGCTGTATGAACATTTACAAAACAAAGACACAGGAAGACAGGAAGAGTGATGTCGTGAAAAAAACAAAAAAAACAAACAAGTGTTTGTTCAGACTTTTTTTGCTCAAGTATGAAGACTCTTAGAACTTAGCCGTCACAAGAAATTGTCCTTCAGTCGGTGTGTGTGTGTGTGTGTGTGTGTGTGTGTGTGTGTGTGTGTGTGTGTGTGTGTGTGTGTGTGTGTGTGTGTGTCTCTCAGTGGTCTGCGCTGCACCTCCTCTTCAGCGCGTCCTGCAGGCCCTCCAGGGCGCTGCTGCAGGACTTCAGAGCCATGCCGTTCCTTCACACAGAGCACACATGTAAGCGTGGCCAACTCTACGACTATCGCATTAAACATTAAGTAAATAGAGTATTATCTTGCCATAAAGCATGCAATAATGGGCATACAATATAAATAGTAGATAGTGGTATATCAGTACAAAATTAAAAGATACAGAAACAGCAATGCCTTCAATTCTCAAAAAAATAGGAACGAGAAAATTACAAAGCCCAAGTAAAGTCGATATATTTGAATAGCCCAGTGAATAGTTACAGTCTCCTAGGGCTTCACAGGCCACATGTGATGACCCTCACCCTCCCCTAAAGGAATCAAACAGCCAGCCCTCACCTGCAGAGGACCGTGTGCAGCAGCAGGGCGTGGTGCTGCTGGAAGTAGGGCTGCTGGACGGCATGGGTGAGACAGGACAGCTGGGCGGACACCACCGGAACCCTCTTCACCTTCCCCTCACCCTGGAACACACGGCGCAGCCTTCAACCCTCTCTCTCTCTCTCTCTCTCCACCACTACCAGTCATGGACACACTCACTCTCTGTACGGCAGCGCCTCACGCACACATTCATACATAAATGTTGACAACCTTCGGTGACATGATTTATTACATCGGTGTCACCTCTCTCCCTCTCTCCCTCTCTCTCTCTCTCTCTCTCTCTCCCTCTCTCTCTCTCTCTCTCTCTCTCTCTCTCTCTCTCTCTCTCTCTCTACCAGTCATGGACCCTCTCTCTCCAACACCACTAATCCAAGTCACTCTTTCAAAAAAAAAAAAAAAAAAAAAAAAATGAAGAAATATCAAATATACATACTATATTTGAAACCATATATCAAATCTAAAGAAGGGAGGATTGGCTGATTAACCGGGTCAGGGGGAGAAAGGTGTGGCCTGATCTCTACTCATCATGCATGTATAGACACAGTGTCGGACCGTCCATATTACACTGCGGGCTACCTTGAGCAGTCCCATGTGGACCAGCAGGGTGGAGAGGAAGCAGGTGGACTGAAGCAGCGAGGCCGACAGCATGGTCTTCAGCACGGCGTCTGTAGATGGAGACCAGGGACAGGGGAGGGGGGGCTTCAGCACGGACAACAAGGGCTGCAGTTACCAACGCTGACTCCTCCCCATAAGTCCCCCTTTCATTTACCCACGGCCTCCAGAAGGGCCTCCCCGGACTCGGCCTCCTCCTTGTACGAGGCGGAGATCTTCAGGAGCACGTCTGCCGCCCTCTCGGGGTCATCGGCGTCCACCTGGTCCAGAGGAAGCACAGAGACGACAGTGAGGTGCAGTGGATGGGGGACTTTGTGTAAAGGATGGAACAGGAGGCCCGCTAACAGTCATGCTCTCTGTGGTTTGGGGACAGGAGCGCAGTTCGCGGTGGGGCCCGTTGAGATGGTTTAGGGGGGGGGGGGGGGGGGGGGGTCAGTTATTTTCTGACCTTGGAGTGGACCACGAAAAACGGTTGCGAAACAGGGAACCAATTGGGCTAATACTGAGTTCTGAATGTCACATGGTGATAGATGTCATTATCCATCATAAGAGCAAGAGGACTTTGGGTAGGGTCTTTAAATGCGGACCCCACCTGGTGCTCTAGGCTGGCGGTCTTGTCTTCAAGGTCCAGCTCCTTCTCTGAAGAGGGGCTGCAGAGGTACGATGCTATCTTTGTCTGGAGGATGAAGAGATAGAGGAACACAATCAGTTATGTAAAAGGAGATAACAGTTAAAGTCCATAATAGTTTTCTCATACTGGTGTTTTTATTTCCTTACGGGGCTCTGAAGTTTGCTACTGGGTGAGTTCCCATTACAGTTCACTCCGTTTTCCTTGCTGTGCTCCTCTTCCTCATCCAGATTTTCCTTCTCCTCATCTTCAAAAGTTTCGTTGTCATCTTCATCAGTCTCATTATCATCATCGTCATCCTCATTGTCATCCTCGTCATCGGGTTCTCCTTCATCGTCGCTGCAGTTGGGATTGATGATTATACAAAAATAAAACACTTTACTAATGATGAATAACACATTCTGGATGATAAAAAACTGAAACTGAAAGATCTGCGAATACAACAGAGGGGATCCAATCAAAGCTGCACAGCTAAACCTTCCATCCACCTGCATCTGTGATTGGACAAAGAAAGAGAACCGATGTGGTTCTTCAGCCTATCACGTGCGTTACCTGAGCGATGCCAACATGTCCGCTCTGTCCATGACCTCCATGGCTTCCCTCAGCGCTTCGCATCCCTCCTCTCCAAGACAGTTCCCTGTTGAGACAGATACATATCATCATCATAGAGACTTTAAGAGCGGATGCAAGTTCATTTTAGTGTTGTACGTCTTGTTTCCCTTTTGGACGGCTCAACCACCAGACACAATGTAACAACATTTTCTAAACATATACAATACCTATGCTTTGTACAATAAGTTGTAAAACTCACAACAGATGTCAGTGGCTTGTAATCTATCCGAGTGTTTACCGTTGAGATCCACCTTCTCCATCTGGGGCTTGTTCAGCACCGCCTGGGCCAGCAGCAGAGCTGCAGGCTCGGTGATCTCTCCAAAGGACAGGTTCAGCTCCTGCAGACCCGGCAACGCGTGTTACAACAACCTCACCATGGCGACATAGCGCACATAACAACAGACAGAGGGACAGGGTAGAGCCACCTTGAGAACGGGCAGCCCCTCCCTCAGGACGGCGGACAGGGCCACGGCTCCCTCTGTGCGGACCAGACAGTCGCCGAAGTTGATCACCTGGATGTTCTTCAGATGCCTCAGAGCCTGGGGAAACCACATGGGGATCAAAGAATATACACAAACGACACAAAGGTGGCTGCTTAAGCAATGGGTTTCTGATATATGCCACACCCGATGTGGACCTATTATCTTAATCCCCATTAATGGGGTTTAATGATTAATGATGATGAATGGAAAGCGAACCGTTATGCAAACACTTAATGGTGAACGCATTGTCTTTACTGAACAGGTGCTAGCTAGTATTAACTGAAGAGCAGATAGCCATTCCCCAACGTTCAGCTCTAGGCTCCTGGAGCGTGGGCGCCCCCTAGCCGTCGGTGGAGGGATCCGAGGCCTGCTCCCTACCTGTGCCATGGCCAGAGCCCCTCTCTTGGTGAAGGTGTTGTCGTTGAGGTTGAGCACGCGGAGGTGGGGGTTGTGCTGCATGGCCGAAGCCAGCGCTCTGATGCCAGGGTGGTTGATGCCGTTCTGGGGCACGTGCACCTCCTCCAGGCTGCCCAGCAGCTACAGGGAGGAGGCGGGAAGAGGATTACAGTGGAGAGTAGGATTGGTCCATAAGGTCCCAATAGCCACTTTCTCTCTCTATTTTGAAGTGTTATTTTCACATTTAATACCATTATCATGAACATAAAACGAGGGTGATAGTTTCCGTTCCTTTTTCACAAATGTGCAATAGAGTAAGTTCTGCAAAATAGCTTCTCAGTTATGCATGTGAATCTGGACTATGTGAATCTGTTAACAAGGTCTGACTTGTGCTCAATGCGCATTAAAAGTATATGAAAAAACACACATTAAACTTAGGTGCACCTTAAAGGCCTTAGCCAGGGCACCGGCTCCTTCGTTCTCCAGGCGATTCCTCCCAGCGATAAACACCCGGAGACTGAGTGGAGCACCCAGGGCTGAAGAACGTCTGTGGCACTCAGTCAGAGCCTCTGCCAGGATCTACAGACACAACCACACAGCAGGCACGGGTCACTTCCCGTCCCTCACAGCTATCGCTTGTCCTTAACGAGCCTAGATTCTATGGCCGCTAACATCTAGCACAGCACAAAACTATGTTTTGTAATAAATGTGCACTTTTACACTATAGCCATCACTTTTTTTATTTGAATACATTTGAACTGAGGAGGGTCTTATAAACCCATCCACGTGTCTCTCACATGAAACAAGGCAAAGGTCCACATGTGCTGGCCCTCGAATGAGGAGCTGAAGCCCGCGCCCTCCGGCTCACCTGGCCCCCTCCGATGCCCATGCCACAGTTGTTGAGGCGGAGCACCTTCAGTGAGTGGCAGGAGGGGCTCATTAGCAGCTGCTCGATGCCCTTCACTCCGTCCGGCCCGAAGGCGTTGTCGCTCAGGTCCAGCTCTGAGAGGCGGGCCCCTGCACTCGTGATCGCACTGCCCAGGGACCGCTGGTGCACCATGAACACAGTTGTGTACAGAATTATTATTATTATTATTAAATATACAAACTTTTGGCATAATTGATATGCACTTAAATGATTTTTGCCCTTTCTGGGGTAGATCTTCATTGTTTAATGCACTAACTGTACGTTGCTTTGGAGAAGAGCGTCCTCTAAATAAATATAAGGTAAATGTAACTTTGATATCTGGCGGTGATGTACACAGACGTGTGGGCTGAGTCAGCAGGAAAAGCTCACCAGCGCTGTCGGGATCTCGGCACGCAGCCTTCCGGTAAACATATCGCTCCAATGGCATTTCTGTCATGACGAAAGACGAAGCAAGATTAAACAAAGTGGGGGAAGATATAGAAAAAGGGCTTTAGGTGGTTGGTACTGCTACTGGCAGACTAACGTGAGATCAGGGATTACAGGGTTGCGCACCTGAAGTTCGTCTTTGTCTTCAAGGGCTTTGGCGATGGCTTGCGCCGCCTCCACTCCAATGGTGTTCCCTTCCAAACGCAGGGCACGCAGTCCCTGGTACTCAGTGATCTCTGTCACCAAGCCTGCCACTGAAAACCAGAAATACAACTCACCCTTAAGCCTTGTACATTCACAGGATTCTTTTGTTGGTGAGTCATTGTTTTGGATACCTTGCAAGAGAAATGCTTGGTAAAGTTTCAAACGCCAAAATGTCCCACACCATATAGACAAATCCTTTAACGGTGTAATAGTAAACAATGACCATAAAATCATCATCGTCTTTGCGATGATACGTGAAGATGTACCGGCCCCATACACAGACGCAATCAACACAGATGTGCAGACACTATGGAAGGTTGAGCACGGCACTATGTCCCACCTGACTCTGCGTGGTCAAGCTTCAGTCCTCGGCCTTGGTAGCTCAATTCTCCATCTCCGACGTGGGTCCTGGACAGCGCATCGGCTAACTGTCCTATATCATCTGCAGCCATGGCGTTTCTGTGGAATGGTTTCGGACAGAGATGGTGAGAAGAGGACGTCCAAACAGGAGGACCGGAAGGTGTACAAATAGGCGCCAATGAAAAGGCAATAACACAGTAACGTAACTGTGGATGTAATAGATACAAAGGAGGTGTAAAGACTACCGATAGTAAATGCGTTGCTATTATCAAGCATTAGGTAAAATGGTATGCCAACAACAGAAAGCAAAAGCTAGTTAGCCTTACATGAACAGCCATTAAGGAACAAGTGCTAGCTAACGTTAACCACGCAACGCAACATGTGACTGTTGGCATTAAAAGTTATTATTCATAACTTTTTACGAATACGTCAAACCGTAAAATATAAGTTACAACTCTTAGCAATCATGGAAATAATATTACTTTACCACAATTTCACTCTTGTTGATGTGAACACAGCGGTTGATCGTTTCGCTCTCCAGAAGGCGCGCCGGTGGCTACACTGCGTGACGTCACTTAATTTATTCTACGACCGCTTTCGCTAGTCCCCATGTTCGGCAGTACTCGGCTATCATCGCCACACAACGGGACGGATGCAGTGGTGTAATGTCTTCTTGAAATTATAACAATAATTGCGTTTGATTTGTGGTTATTTTCTGTTACCATCCATTTTATTTTGTTCACATGTTTAACTTGTATAGTTCATGTTTGAGTTATTTTTATAGCGCATGAAAAGAACGGCGCGAATAATACCAATGTTTGTGACTGAATTGATAGACTTTCAGTATGTTACATCCGCATTTGCCACTAAATCCCTAAATAGAGTTCAACGGATTACATTCCCTGGCTTTTGGTGCCCCCCAGCGTCCGTTTGTGTACACTGCATGGAAACTTGAGATGTTTGGCTCAAGAGCTGCACTAGCTAGGTACCGAGCTGGCTAACGATAGTCTGCTAATAGTGCCCACTATCCTGGTAGCTAGATGTTCAAACTCATGATCTGTCCACATATCAATGCTAGGGACAGCAAACGTACAAATATGCGTCTGGTTAATGTTTGAAATCGGGCTGTATGTGTTTCGAGTGCCATCATTGTCGTTCCGTGAAGCATTCTTGGATTTGAAAACGCAAACTACTCGGTAAGTTGATAACGTTAAGAGAGTTGGTAGGGGGGTTCGGGGCCTCTATCTACTTCCCGGGACGGTGAAGCTGAGTTAGCTCGCCTGTGACAAGATCTGGCTCCTCCTGTCCTAACGTCAAGCCTTTATTTTGAGACCAGGGTCACATAGCGTCCATCCTGCAACTCAAGTCACCACAGTACCAACCGGTTGCCATTGCAGTTGGTAATCGGCGGCGTATGGGGCTTTTTCAGACAGCTAGCGGTAGGGGCGTTAGCTAGCCCCCAACTAATCCCGACGAGGCTAGGTGCCTCCTGCCCGACGGTCAACTCGTTTCCGGAGAAGTATATTTCACCATCCGCAGGGTTGTTGAAACCATAGCTATCTTGGCATGGGCGCTAGCCGTACCCAGTCCGAATATGAATATGTTTAGTTATTGTGGGCCATGACATAGGATCATGCTTTGGTATTCACGTCACATGATACAAATGTCACTGAGAATACTAAATCTACTGTCGAGCATGATCCAGGATTCACTTGGAAGAATATGATTTATTGAAGTTGAGAAATGTTTTGGTTTACCAAAGCCTTTTGGGTCACTTGAGGTCGTTGTATTCGTTGAAGGCCTGATCTTTAAGCTTTACAGCGCCAGTGCAAAAATAAGCACTGTTTTTATGACAACATGCATTGTTGGCTTCATTCGTAAAACGTGATGTTTTAAAACTTGTCCCCTAAGGCCATGGACCCTGAGAGACAGAAACGAAGGGAGGAGATTCAGAAAGCGATGGGCTTCATACAGTAAGATGTGCAGAAAGACTAATTTTACATTACAAATATATTTACATGTAAAGCAAAACGAAACGATCCCCTTTTTATTTTTGTTCAAAGGTCTTCACTGCCCTTTCCTGAACCAGAAAGCTACGAGGTATCACACTCCTTTCTCTTTTTGTTCATGTATTTACGGTCGTTATCACTGATAAATCTGTATCATCATGAAATGTATCTTAAACAACACTTCAATCCTTATCATTCTTGCATATCCTTTTCCTTTTGTCTTGGCTCTCTCTTCTTGGCTGATGTACAAATCTAGCATTGCCAATATACTCTTGTGCGTTTCTATTCTCCTTTCGGCGGCTTTACTCTTTATTTCACATCCCCTTCCCTGCTCAAGTTCTCTCACATTTGTTTTCCATGTTCTTGTTGTTATTCCGTAAACAACGTCCCCTCTCCACATCAACACCCACGAACATCTTCCAACCTCTAACACCTCCACCCCCAAATCGAACCTCATTAACACCTTCCAACCTCACCCACCTTTACCCTCTCTCTCCCAGGCATTTCTGACCCAGCTGGTGTGCAACTTGCTGGATGAGGGCAACACAGTGTTCCGGGACAGCGAGTGGAACCAGGCGGTCCAGCACTACGGGGAGGGCATCAGTGTAGCGCGGTACGCCCAGGCCGAGGCGCTGGTCATCCCCCCCGAGCTGCTGGAGAGCCTCTACGTCAACCGGGCCTCCGCACATTACCACATGGTGAGGCCCTCGAGATCCTCTTGAGTGATGGCCTCGTGTGTTGGACACTAAAGTTGAACCTTGACTGATGCTGATAGATTGGCAGCTCCGAGCGACCCTTTCAGAAGGGCTGAACAAAAGGTCAAGCATCACAATTATACAGAACAGCAGAAGAGTTATAAATGATAATCCTATTGATGTTTTGGACCGTGTGAGGAAATGTAGTTATGATAGATTGCTTATGTAGAGGGCTCTGTTAATTCTAGGTTATTTTTTGTCTAAATTGGATGGAGATTGTCATGGTAACATAATTAATCTTTGCTCTTTGTCTTCACCTCATGACTCTCAATTTCCCTCGCTCTCTTTCTTTCTCTGTCTCTCTCTCTCTCTGTCTCTCTCTGTCTTTCGTCTCTGTTCTGTCTCTCTCTGTCTCTCTGTTCTGTCTTTCTCTCTTCTCTCTCGCTCTCTATATGTCTCTGTCTCTCTCTCTCTCTCTCTCTCTGTCTCTCTCTCTCTCTGTTCTGTCTCTCTCTGGCTCTCTGTTCTGTCTTTCTCTCTTCTCTCTCGCTCTCTATATGTCTCTGTCTCTCTCTCTCTCTGTTCTGTCTCTCGGTCTCTCTGTTCTGTCTTTCTCTCTTCTCTCTCGCTCTCTATATGTCTCTGTCTCTTTCTCGTTGTCTCTCTCTCTGTTCTGTCTCTCGGTCTCTCTGTTCTGTCTTTCTCTCTTCTCTCTCGCTCTCTATATGTCTCTGTCTCTCTCTCTCTCTCTCTCTCTCTCTCTCTCTCTCTCTCTCTCTCTCTCTCTGTCTCTCTCTCTCTCTGTTCTGTCTCTCTCTGTCTCTCTGTTCTGTCTTTCTCTCTTCTCTCTCGCTCTCTATATGTCTCTGTCTCTCTCTCTCTCTCTCTCTCTCTCTCTCTCTCTCTGTCTCTCTCTCTCTCTGTTCTGTCTCTCGGTCTCTCTGTTCTGTCTTTCTCTCTTCTCTCTCGCTCTCTATATGTCTCTGTCTCTCTCTCTCTCTCTGTCTCTCTCTCTCTCTGTTCTGTCTCTCTCGGTCTCTCTGTTCTGTCTTTCTCTCTTCTCTCTCTCTCTCTATATGTCTCTCTCTCTCTCTCTCTCTCTCTCTCTCTCTCTCTCTCTCTCTCTCTCTCTCTCTCTCTCTCTCTCTCTCTCTCTCTCTCTCTCTCTCTCTCTCTCTCTCTCTCTCTCTCTCTCTCTCTCTCTCTCTGTTCTGTCTCTCGGTCTCTCTGTTCTGTCTTTCTCTCTTCTCTCTCGCTCTCTATATGTCTCTGTCTCTCTCTCTCTCTCTGTTCTGTCTCTCTCTCTCTCTCTGTCTCTCTCTCTCTCTGTTCTGTCTCTCGGTCTCTCTGTTCTGTCTTTCTCTCTTCTCTCTCGCTCTCTATATGTCTCTGTCTCTCTCTCTCTCTCTCTCTCTCTCTCTCTCTCTCGCTCTCTATATGTCTCTGTCTCTCTCTCTCTCTCTCTCTCTCTCTCTCTCTCTCTCTCTCTCTCTCTCTCTCGCTCTCTATATGTCTCTGTCTCTCTCTCTCTCTCTCTCTCTGCTCCGTCTCCATCTGTCCCTGTCTCTCAGAGGGACTATGAGCGGGGCGTGCAGGACTGCGACGGCGCGCTGTGCGCGTGTGAGGGAAGCCGCCGCACCCTGTACCGTAAGGCCCTGTGTCTGAGAGAGCTCGGGCGGCTCCGAGAGGCCTACGAGTGCGGCACCAAGTGCCTTCTCACCGCCCCGCACGTATGTTACGCATGTTACGCTGCCAGCCCTGGAAACGCACCACGTCTTGTTCACTTGAATCTGTTTTATACCAGGCTTCTGGCTTAATGTTTTTAGAAGGAATGTGACATTCCACTCCCAATGTTTATCAACCCCCAAGTGCATTGCTGAGCACCTTTTTTTCCCGGAGGGGGGGTCTATTTATTCCGCCTCCGCCTGGTATCTTTTGTCAGTTGATCAATATCAATTTACTTGAGGAGTTAGTCTGCATAGGACATGTGTTTGGTTGTAAAACAAGCGCCCCGTAATCTTCCGCTTGCGTTCTACGATTGAGCTTCAGTGTGTGGAGGGCTGAAGGTTAACTTGTCATTGCACCATGAATATATTCCCCTCCCAATTTCTCATCTAGAAGGTTCCTTCCTAATGCACTTCTATCTTTTGAGGATTTCCCATACTGTAGACCACAAGGACTGAAAAAGTGTCCATTGAATCGTGTGTCATGAGGTTTATCACTACAAAAAACAGAGATTGGATTGCTATTTAAAGCTCAGCATTAACCCCAACTCTCTCCCTTCGGGCCCCTCAGGACCGGCAGGTGAGCGAGCTGGCCCAGGAGTTGGCCAGCAAGCTGGGCCTGAAGGGCCGCAAGGCCTACATCAGCTCCCAGGGAGATTCCCCCCCTCCGGGAGGGGAGGGCCATGGGGAGGGCGCCCCGCCCACAGGAGAGGTAGGCACTGTTACCGTTACTGTTATCAGGGTGGGAAGTGGTGGTTGGTTGTTCAACGTCATGGGTTTCCCCTCACGCTTATCTCTGTTGCTTCCCCACTAGACGTCCTCTAATGGCCTTGAGTCTTTGACGGACATGGGACCTGGTAAGGCCAGCTTGTAGGATTTAAACCCTTGATGTAGTCCAATCCTTTTTATGATGCTGCAATTTGAACTTCCTGTTCTCTAATTCTCTCCCTCTTCCTTCCTTCTTTTTGGTTCTTTATCATCTGTGTCTCTCCTCCCTGTCTCTGTCTCTGTCTCTCTCCCTCCCCTGTCTCTGTCTCTCTCTGGCTCCCTCCCCTATTTCTCCCTCTCCCTCTCTGCCTCTCTGCCTCTCTGCCTCTCTTTCTCTCTCACTCCCCTGCCTCTCTCTCCCTCCCCTGTCTCCCCCTTCCCATCTCAGAGGATCTGTCCAGCGCACAGTGCATCCCGGCCCCGCTGGCCACGCCCATCCCGGTCAGCGACGACCCGGCGACCCCCGAGGAGGCGCCGTGTGCCGACCTATCAGAGAGCCCCAGCAGCCAGGGCCTGCCCCCCATGCCGTACTCGGTGCCCGTGTCGGAGCACATGGACGAGTGCAGCAACAGCAGCGTCATCAACGACGATATGGAGGGCCTGCTGGACTGCATCCCCAAGAAGATCAGCGAGGTGGGACACCCAACGTCACACGTGCCGTGTCCATGTGTTACGTAAGGGTTGAGGTTGACCCTGTCTCGTGCGGACTCAGAGGGAGGTCTGCTCGAATTAGATGCTAACCAAGAGCTTAGCGTGCTTGATTGGAAGGTGTAGCGGCCAGGGTGTTGGCACCCAGCTTAAAGGTGCTGGGTTTGAAAAGTCCGCCGGTCAACCCTTTAGGCATCTTTGAGCAAGACGCCCTGCCCCTACCTGCCCCTACCTGCCCCTACCTGCCCCTACCTGCCCCTACCTGCCCCTGGCTGCCCCTACCTGCCCCTACCTGCTCATTAATGACATTACTGAAAAGTGGCTTTGGATAGCAATCTGTGTCAACGGATATGTGTCAAAATGAGTCCTTTTTTGTAACGTAGAACAGTGATGGAATACCTAATTAATTGAATGTTCTTATTTCGTCCTTTGGTTTGGTCCATCACAGCAACACTAACAGTGCCTGCGCTTCTTTCCCCAGAGCCCGGTACAGGGCGCCATCCCCACCAACCTCCCCAACACGGCGGTGGCCCTGCGGCCGCCCTACTCCCCGGGCCTGCCCGCCCCGTCCCCGCAGCTGCCCCCGGCCTACTTCACCTCCTCCGTCAGCCAGGTGTCGTCCCAGGAGCCCTACCCGCCGCTGGCCCAGCGGGACCAGGGCTCCACCCACGCGCAGGACGCCCTGGGGGGGGGCTACTCCCCGGGGGACGCGGACCCGGCCGGGGGCCTGGACTCCCTGTCGGAGTACACTCTGCCCGGTGAGAGGGGCCCGGACGCACACACTCCCAGTCGGACTCCCACCCACGCTAAACACACACACGGCCCCACAGATTGTCTGTCTTTAGGTAAAGACCTTTTACAGAGGCTGAAGTGGACTGCTGCTAATGGCACTTGATTCTTCTCCCACTAAAGGAGGAGATAGGTGTGATTGTGCTGTGTGCCACGCGCTCATAAATGTCAACTTGTAAATGAAAGCTTTTATTGCGGCCACGTTTGGAATTGTTGCAGCCTCTCCGATATGTATTTGCTTTGATTGTTCTGTGTCTCACAGTTGCTTTGGAGGAATGTCTCGAATGTGCTAAAGTTGGAGCATACGCTCGCACGCCACCATAACTACGCTTGCATTCTGTCTCGCTTCTGCCCGGGAATGCTGCTGTCTAGGGTGAATATGCAGATTGTCTGACCATATTTTGTATTTTTGTGGTTTTCAGGCGGACGCTTATCACACAGTTTCATCCCTGGGATCCGCAACCATAATGCTGCACATATGGTGAGTAGTTGACACAGTGATATAAGTCTTAATCATATTTATAAATGAGTTTGATAACTAGTTAGTGTAGCTATGATGGGGTACTTTTGTAATCAGTGGTCTGTTCTGAACGTTTTCTTCTTTCAAAAGAAGAGATTTGTTTTAGATGGGTTATATACACTTTTAGCACCAATGTTGTTTTCTCACCTGTGTCTGTCTTAGGGTGAACCGTATGCAAGTTTTCATTCCATCCAATGTCTGTCTATTCCTGCTGAGTGCACGTGTCAGCAGGTGTCAAGCTACGAGTGAAACACGGCGCTCCTAAATCTCACCCTAACACGGCTCCTGCTGATCTGGGAGCAGCTGTAAAGCACCCTCCCACGGAGTAGAGTAGCAGGTGGAGAGGTCCTCATCACAGAGGTAGCCTGGCCGCCCACAGAGCGCTAATCTGTCTGCTGTTCTCTCCCTCTTCCAGAACGGCCAAGGTGGCACCAACCTCTCCATGCTCTCCCGAAACCCGCTGGCCGCCACCCACGAGTTCCGCCAGGCCTGCCACGCCTGCTACAGCCGCATAGGTCCGTCTGACCCCCCCCCCCGCCCTGGTAGAGCCCCACCCCCTTGTGTAGCCACGCCCCCTTGCAGAGCCCCGCCCTCTGTCAGCCAGGGTCCCCTCATTCAAATCACACTGAACCCATGTGAAAACATATCGAGCTTAGTATCTATTTAGATTGAATATTCTTGGATATTGTTTGGCGGTTTGTATGAAATCTCGTGGTAACGTTAAGCATTAACACTGCCACGGTTAGAAGAATTCCCGCTGGGTTCACTCTAACTCAGAATGTAGGCAAAGTATTAAAGTAAGACGGTCGGCTAAAGCCATCCACCTGATTCATGTAAATCTATATTACCGTAATTTTCGGACTATAAGCCGCACCTTTTTCCCCATTTTTCGATTCTGCGGCTTATATAACGGTGCGGCGAATCTATGGATCTCTACAGCTAACGGCCACTAGGGGACCTCCTAAATCTATGGATTTTACAGGTTACCGTCCACCAACTTTAACTCTATGGGCTCTATGACCGGTCCGCGCCCCTCGACCTTTAAGCGGCGGGCTCCAGCGCGGCTTATATATATATATACACACGTCATTCAATTTAGCTGCTGCGGCTTATACTCCGGTGCGCCTTATAGTGCGGAAAATACGGTACTCATGCTCCTTTTGGACGCTCTGTCATCAGAACAGCGGTTGCACCGTCCCCCCTCGCACGGCGCTCACTAGTGTCACCCCCCCCGCCCCCAGGTCCGCGTGTGATGGACTACCAGTACCAGCCCGAGGCGGCCCACCGCTGCAAGAGGGACGTCCTGCTGTGCCGTCTGAAGAACGGCGACGACCCCACCTGGAAGAGGGTCCGCCCCCGGCCCGCGCGGAATAACTTCCTGGGGGCGTTTGTCCTTTGTAAAGGTGAGGCTGCACCACCCTGCTGATCCAGTGGATCAAGATTTCGTCCTTGGGAGTTTTCTCTTGACCTCTTGGGGGCTAGGGTCAGGACGGGGGGGGGGTCATATAATATTTGGCCTGTTCAGCCCTTTGAGTCTGTAACAGTGACTAAGGGCTATACACAAATACAATGTAGTTGATTGAATGCTATCTGGTGGTAACCTGCCCTCAGCTTCCATGACACACTGCGATATTGTTCATGAATGCTTACTAGCCTGCATGGCCGCATTCCAAGTTTGTGAAGCGGTGGTTGTCGTGGATACATGGATGTACTGCATACCACATGGTGTTATGCTGGGTGGCCGTCACAGGATAATTAGTTGCGTTCATTTTGTGCCCGATTTCCCCTTCGACTCTGGTCAGCTAATCCCCGATTTGTTGATGTTTTTACCAATGTTTTTGTCCGATTATCCTTTGGTGTGTGTGGTATCTTATGTTATCTGTATGTTAACAGTGTTATTTAACACTTTGGGCTTCAGCGACTAGACTTCGCAAATATTAGACTTGTTCAATATTGACGCTCCGATATCCGTAGTGTGGTTTTAGCCCTGAGGACTCAGGGCTAGTGTCTTTAACTTTGACTATAATCCACTTATCTATGGAATCTGCTGGAATAAAGATTCCATAGTTCCATCAACTGTAAAGTCACGGCCTAAGTACATCAGTGAGTACACTAAGACCAGCCCTCACAGTAATAATGCAATTCTGCTGCTAGCTCCGACAGATCCTCTGACAAACGCATACATGATAATAACGAGCCAGTAACCCTGATCCCCCACCCAGCACAGCTTCCCACCCGTCCCCTCACCGCCGCCATCTTTGAGCCTCACACTTTCTCTCCCCCCCCCCCCTTCCCCCACGCAGAGGTACAGGAGCGGCAGGAGTGCCAGTACGGGGAGAACTGCACGTTTGCGTACTGCCAGGAGGAGATCGACGTGTGGACCCAGGAGAGGAAAGGCGCCCTGAGCCGCGAGCTGCTGTTCGACCCGCTGGGCAGCACGGAGCGGCGGGCGCTCAGCGTGACCCGCCTGCTGCAGCTCCACATGGGCATGTTCATGTTCCTCTGTGAGGTCAGTCTGGGGGACCGGCTCCGAGGGACCGGCCCCGGAGCCCCACGGCTCCGGGGCCCCAAGGCTCCGTCCTCACCTGTGTTTCCGTGGGCAGAGGAGCACTTGAGGGTTGCTGACACAAACTCATTTTTTTTTCTTCTGTATAATGAGAGCACGGTTTGGGGGGTGCTACTATGTTCTGTACAGGGCTTTCCACGTCAGAATGCATCATGTTGTTGTTTTGTTGGCGGTACGCCGCCCTATTGATTGAGGCTGTGACCACCTCCATTTTGGAGCATTGGTTGTTGATGGTGGTAATGGGGTCTTGGTCGTTGTTGAGTGAGTAATCATCAAATGATTTGTCCTTATGGGGAGACTTTGTTCTGTTTGAAACATATCATACAAGAAGTAGCAAAACAAAGTTTTGATGAACCCAAGTTAAGCTATATTTTCATTGATTTATGATTTCACGGGATCTCCAAATGGCGGCGTATCACCAACCAAAAATCCCATGAGGCCCTCTGATGCACAAATACCACATTGAATGCATGGGAGTAGAATTGGCCTAGTGTGTTTATTGACCGGCGTGTTCATCTTCCACAGGAATGTTTTGACAGCAAGCCTCGGATAATCAGCAAGCGCAGCAAGGAGAATCTGGCAGTCTGCTCCAACCTCACGGCCAGACACCCGTTCGACGACAATAAGTGAGTCCAGGGCGTGCCGGGGTCTTCTCCACACCCACTGGTTTAGCCGAATGGCATCTAAAGAAAAGACCGGATGTCAGGACAGCCCATCCGTTTAAGTGGATTGTATACATACAGCCCTCACTAGCCTGACACAGGGATGCTCGATATGGAGAAAATCGTAATCACTCAATATTGAAATCACGGTTATTCAAACTATTATCTTTTAGTTTGAAAAGACAACGTATGCATTATTCAGCATTTCTCGCCAAAAAAAACTTTGTGACTGAGAACATACACAAAAAAATACACACAATGTTCAAATAGAAAATGTTCAAATCAAAGTCCACAGCCCTAGGCTGACATTCCCAGATCAACTCGATAATAAGTCTGGAACCTAGGGCTGCGTGATTCATCGTGTCAAAATTGCGATCTCTATTTATAATGTTTCACAAAGCCCCCCCCCAAGCGCTCTCCCTCAACAAATGACAACGCAGTGATACACCACATTCAAAGGGCAAGCAAACCCAGAGAGTGAGTGAGACACCGGCGAATAACAGGCAGACAAAGGTATTTCGGTGAAGGGGCGGAGCATAAGCTTGTCTTCACGAGGCTATAGGTCGAGTATTGATTACACCTAGTCTTTTTCAGCGGTGTGAGTGACTATTATTGGAAAATGCATATGCATGTGCATTCAAGGCCAAATTCCGCGCTAGGAAATCCCTCTGCATTCCTGCTCCCAGTTCCCCTCAGAAGTGGTGTTCTGTTCAGGGGGGAACATTCTAAGATGCCTCTATTCCTTACTGAAGCCTCAAAAGGTTTACCTTCTTGGGTTCTTGACTGTAGTTTATATTTTAAGAAGCATACCTACCTCTCTCCTTCTCTTACGCACAGATAACACACAGAAAAATACTTGTTCAGGTTGTGTAAGGTTGTGAGGGAGTTGGTTTTATGTTCAATGTCAGATTTATGAAGCTGACTCCACTAACTCCTGAGATCTCTAAACGGCAAGAGACAACTGTCTCGAACCCCATAGCAGGGAACCTTGAGGAGGAACACAGAAAAAGGATCCCTCTTTCCTGCTGTCATATTCATTTTGATTGTAACTCACTACCTCTGGTCTTGCCCTTCGCTCTTGCTCTCTCGCTCTCTCTTTGCTTTCTCTCTTTGTTTTCTCTCATTGCGTTCTCTCATTGCTTTTTCTCTCTGTCCGTCTGTCGGTCTGTCTCTCTCCCCCTCTCCAGGTGCCTGGTGCACGTGGTGCGGTCGGCCAACGTGCGCTACAGCAAGGTGCGCCCGCTGCACCCGCTGTGCCAGTTCGACGTGTGCCGCCACGAGGTGCGCTACGGCTGCCAGCGCGAGGACAGCTGCTCCTTCGCCCACTCCGTCATCGAGCTCAAGTGCTGGGTGCTGCAGCAGGACACGGGTAGGGCTGCCCCTCCGTCGCCCCCTGCTGCCGCGCTACGGCCGCGCTACCACGGCCCGTAGCCTGGGCCGGTGTGGCCGACACAGGAAGGGCGTTTCTATTGATCTTTTTTTTTATTGATTTTTTTTTTTTAAAGTCGACATCCGTAAGATTGAGCCCCTTCCAGTTGGAAGGTGGTTATAGGATGTTATTTTATGGGTAACATTAATGTTAAGGCCTTACGATCAGCATTGACTACACATGTGTCCAGGTTATTTTAGGCTGTGAGCTAGTCTCAACGTGTGCGACTCTAGTAAATATACACCCATAAAGCAGGTCTGAGTGTTGTCATTAAAGGATAAAAAAGATGCTGCTGAGTGCCTACGTCATCGAAACCATGAGGGTGTTTTGCAAACTCATCATTGTTTCCGTTCTAATGTGCACGTGTTGATACGGCAGGCATCACCCATGAAGAGATGGTGCAGGAGTCCAAGAGACACTGGCACCGGCTGGAGCAGAACGCCCAGAAGCAGCAGAAGGTACTCATCCCAACTTCTAGACTGTCTTGTTTTAATGCGGGGGAATTCAGTTCGATAAGTAAATATTGATGTTATATACCCTTAATTCTCTCTCTGTCTCTGTCTCTGTCTCTCTCTCTCTCAGCCCATGCACATCCCTCACCACGGCAACCACATGGGCTCGGGTGGAGGAGGTGGGATGGGGGGAGGCGGCTGCGGCGGGGGAGACTGCATGGGGGGCGGCGTGAGCTCCATGGGTGGGATGGGGGGCGTGTCCGGAATTGGGGCTGGTCCCGGCAGAGGGCGGGGTCTAAACCTGAAGATGAAGTTTGTGTGTGGCCAGTGCTGGAGAGACGGACAGGTCAACGAGCCAGACAAGAACCTCAAGTACTGCACGGCCAAAGCGCGGCACAGGTAAGCCCCGCCTCTTACGAGCACGTGACCTAACCGTATGGTTCTATAACGCTATAGTGGTGCACATCAGACGCAGTGATGTGAGGACTACTGGATACCTCTTGACAGCAAAACCAATGTACAGACTTTTAGAGTCAATCACCACATCACCCCATTTAATTCAATTACATTTTATTTGTATAGCCCTTACCACCATTACAGTCTCAAAGGGCTTAACAGGGCAAATATTTATGACACCCCCCTGACCCACGCCCCCCCAAGGGCAATAAAAACTCCCTTAAATCAGCAAGCGGGGAATCTTGGGAAGACACAAAAAAAAAAGCATAGTAGGGGATCCCTCTTTCCAGGGATGGTCAGGAGTGCAATGGGTGCCATAATTGACATACAGGTAAATACAGGCCCCATGAAGATGAGGGCTGCGGACTGGAAGCAGTGATGGCCACAGTGAGGGTGAACATGAGGTTGATTGCCCCCCTTGCAGCTGGACTAAGGAGCGCCGGGTCCTGCTGGTCAAATCCTTTGAGAAGAAGAAATGGGTTGTGGTCCGGCCGTTGCCCTTCTCCCGCACCTACCCACAGCAGTACGACGTAAGACCCTGCCCTGAGCCGCCTTCTCACACTCTTTCTCCATCTACTGTTTCAACAGTGCTCCACCGATGTTTATAAATAGCCCTTTGTTAACAAGGCTAGTACGCGATAAAGTGTTGTATCATGTTGCTCTGGTTAACGTTGTTAAGGAGTCATTAGTCTTAAGTGGTCAATGTGCCTTTTGACAGAAAGGAAAACCACCTGCGAAAGTTCAACAATCGATATATACAGTATTAGCTAATGTCATCCTGTGTGTGTGTGTGTGTGCCCGTGTCAAAACCAGATGTGTGTCCATGTGATGAAGCAGAAGAAGTGCCATTATATTGGAAACTGCTCGTTCGCCCACAGTCTGGAGGAGAGGGATGTGTGGACGTACATGAAGAACAACAGCTGTAAGCCCCTAGCCTCCGCCAATCAAACCTGCTTGTGTCTTAATTGTGGACACAAGAAGATGTGACATACTCCAGGCACACCAAAGGGACAACCATTATGGCAAATGCTCATTTCTGGTTGGCTACAGAATCAGGCCAAGTGATGTCACTTGGCCTGATTCTCTGTGTGACCGGTTACACGATAACCGTTTATAAATTCAGGGGGAATCAAATACATTTTCCCCCAGTACATTTGACCAGAGACAAAGTGGTTTGCTAGGTTGCTAGAAAACATTGTATAATGGTGTAGTTAAGCATGCGTGATTCTATCACTGACCCAATAGTTTAGTGTTTGTTCCCATGACGTCATTATTTTGGTAATTTACCCGGCCCTTGTATTCGTCTCCAGTGAGGGACATGCAGCAGATGTACGACATGTGGCTGCAGCTGACCAATCAGAGCCGGCGCACGGACGGCCCCCTCCTTACTCCACCCCCAGAGGAAAAGCAAGTCACCATGACAGCAGATTATTCGGAAGGCATGGTGAGCAGGCAATAGGGTTACTGAAGGCAACAAACGCTTCGGTGATTTGAGCAACTCCAAGCTCTAGCATCGCTTAATGCTTGTGTGTGTGTGTGTGTGTGTGTTTCAGGGAGGACAGCGGCTGTCTGAGGGAGATGACCTCTAACGGGTAGAGGGACATGAGAAGAGGATGAGAGAGAGAGACGAGCCTGCTGCTACACCAGCTATTACAGAACAGACTGTAAACAATGATGGCGCCTCTATTCTGAATGGGAAAGTAAACAAATGACCCCTCCCCAACCCCCCCCAAAAAAAATAATCACTCGCCGTGGAGACGTCTAGGGGCATGCTGACCTCTTGGCGTACACACACACA
Source organism: Gadus macrocephalus (assembly GCF_031168955.1). Lineage (NCBI taxonomy): Eukaryota > Metazoa > Chordata > Actinopteri > Gadiformes > Gadidae > Gadus > Gadus macrocephalus. Next base: position 9,616,527 of record NC_082399.1, read on the forward strand.
CACACACACACACACACGTATACATACAAATGCCACAGGCACCCATTCACAGAGAAAGCAACTTCAGGTTTAACCTGTTCTGTTTTTCATTGTTTTCTGCCATGCTACAGTCTTTCACACACACACAAACGTGTCAATGACAGTCCTTGCATGCTTTTAACACCGTGTAAAGCAGAGGCCCTAATTTGTCAACTCAACAATTATTTGGTGAACACCCCCAGCTGTTCCTCAGAACAGGTCTTTTTGGCGTTGGATTAACAAAGATAATCAGAAGACGGAGAGGGAAGCGCTGGCCGTTTTTGTGCTGTTGTTCCACAATGAATTTGAAATCTATATATTTAAGCGTCATAGTATTTAGCTAAAAACGGAAGGAAAGAAAAGCTAAAACTTAGGCTTACAGCTTTTCACAGCAGCCCAGCTGCTACAAACATGCTAAGCCATCACAAAAAAAATATTATAACTCACTAAACCCCCCCCCCCCCCCCCCCCAACGCACTCCTTCTTCCTGCTGTAGCAAATCAAAGATTGGGCGCAAAATGGATTCCCGGGGTGATGTATTTAATTCACTTATTTTCTTTTGTTTGTTATTTTGCCTTTCTTTCCAAGGGGAGTCGTACTCCCCTGTTATCTAGTCTGCCATATTGGCAGAATGCTATGAATGTATCGCCTGCAAGGGCCTTTTTTTAAAGGAATCGAGGAGAATTCTCATTTCCAAAATATAAAACAAACAACAATGCTATATAATAGTTGTTGAATGTATGTAGACATACATAAGTACATCGACCTTATTACAATCTCCTCATATTTATGCATCAGTTCCCCTCTCCTACCAGACCCCCCTGGGTCCCACCCCCGACCCGGGTTGAGAGTCATAAGCACCGCCTTCGCACGCCTCCTGAAGCCCGGGGGAGACGATGAGCAGAAACGTCTCTCCCTGAGGACAAAAAAAATGACAAAAGGACTCCTCTTAAACGCAAAAACCCCAGGGAACTGCTTCGACCCGAGACGTTACTTAATTTCCGGCCATCTTTGCAGGGGTAACGATGAGTTCTTTAGTGGTTATAAGGGGCAATGGCGACAGAAAGTAATCAGCCTTTATTTCAAATTTGTTTTTAAAAGGAAAGTCAGAGACCCACCCTACCCTGACACCGATATATCAGACAAGATGACACTTTATTCATCCTGAACGATGTGGATGACAGAGCTAGTACTATAATACGGACCAAGTCCGGGTTGTGTTCTGCTAGCTTACACCCCTGTACATGCACTGTAAGCATAAGTACATGTCCTGCTAGCACCCTATGCTAGCAGCCTATGTGCAGTACATGTCCTGCTAGCATACTATGTTCAGCACATATCCTGCTAGCACCCTAGGATCAACACAAGATGTTTTGGCATTTGGAATTTATTTTCAGGAGAAGGATTTGTCGGGCAACCAAGCGAATAGAGAGAGAAAATGTCTACAAAAACGAATGTTAAAATCTCTTAGAGAGATTAGGACGATTTAAAGACTATATATTTTTGTAGGCTGAATTGTACCTACGATTATATGGCAGAACTAGGAGATTGGTGCCGATGTAATCTGTTCAGCTGGGGCCGGTATTTCACACAAACAAAACGTGCTTCTTTAGCCTTTTGGTCAGGTTTGTTACTGATCATCCCTACTAGAAATCCCCAGGGAAGACTTTCAAAATAAAAGTCTAAATTCGTAGCTTGGGACATGAAACATATTAGCACCATATAATGTGCCTAATAAAAACAGCACACTCACACGCACTCACACATGTAAACACACATGCACACCACATGCACACCAGGAGATAATGGGTGAACTATTGCCATCTTACATCCAATGTGGTCCAAGATGTCATAAGATATGTCTATACTCAAATATACTATATTACACATTATATGATACATATTTACTGATATTGTTATACTACTAATAATAATTGATAACTTAGCAGTTAAGCTTAATTAAATATATAACCTGAGAACCTTGTATTGATTACATAGAAGAGCTCTGCTATTGCGTATATGACATGTATCGCTGAACTAGATAATGATAGTGAAGTTGTTTTTTCTTTTTGTAACTTTTTCTCCTTTTTCTTTTCGCTTATGTGAGGGTCATTCCAGACCATGTGTACCAGTTGGTTTCGGTGGACCGGATTGGGCCGGCTTTTGGATTTGTGTTGATGAACATCATACCAGCCGACAGTGTAGATTGTTCAAACAGATTGGGTTTCAACAGGGCAGTTTGATTTGAGTATTTATTTTTTTATAGTTTTACTTGCCACCAGCTGAGGCCAAACTTACATGAGATCAAGCCCAGTCTTGGTGTAGGGGATGTAGTGATGCTCTGGAATGACCCAGGTATTAGCTTCTCTGAAGGAATTCTATTACTTCTACTTCTACTACTACTACTACTACTACTACTCCTACTCCTAGTATTATGATGAATATGATGATAATGATTGCTATCTAATGACTATTTCTATTTCTCCTATATGCTATTGATATACGTATGTTAATTGCTATGTATAACTCTTGATATGTATTCATGTATGGATATTAATGATTAATGGTATATAGGCACCTAATGTATGCAACGGCACGGCCTGGGGGAGCAGAAAAACAAAGTGAAAGCTAGTTTTAACTTCAGCTTATTACTATAAAAGGGCACCTGGGCACTAGAGGACATATACTGACTGTTACAGGAAGCCCGGCCCAGAAGTCCAAACCATCCGTAGTAATTAATTTGAAATATGAAGGTTGGTTTCCATGGACATCTAAGTGATGTATCAATTAAGCCCTGCCCTAGAAATATACTTTTTTTGCAAAAGGAACAAAACAAAGAATTTGCAGTATAAGCTCCATGTCCTTTGGCTGCAGTGGTGATGGCTCAATGCAGCTCATGTCTTAAAACTTATACTTAGAGGTCTGTATACTGCAGTTATAGCGCCATATTCTATATATTATACCAATAAGATGATGCATACACCTATTGTATAATCGTACTCTCCTTTATATATAGATATATATGATACCTATAACTATGATTATTCTAGAAGGACACCCTTATGAGGTAATTTAGATAAAAGATGTTGGGGAACTGTTTTTTGTTTATTTTGTCGAGCTGTGGGCCTGTGGGTCAGTGATGTCACTTCATAACATTGGCTGTGATACTGGGGAGAAGGAGTTGGCCAACGAAATGCACTCAACACTTTTTCAACTTCAAATGTCTGCCTATTAAGCATTGATTGCACTACCAGCATCGCTGGGGGAGAGGGGGGGAAATGGAACAGCTTAATGGGGGTTCCTCACTCAAACGGAGGAGACTCGGTATTCCCCACGACCGTGGACCACGTGTTGTCTGCATTTGGTTGGCAATGTTTTTCCACCCTTGCTCTGGGGGGGACCCCAGTTGATTGGCTGATTGGAAACCACTGCCAGGCATAGAGAACGGCCCTAAGGCCTGTGGTCTTGCGTGTTAATTGTACCCAAGAGAAGGGAGAGATATGAACAGAGAGGAGGTGGGGGATTCGTTCTGTTTAGGGTCGCCTGCATTACAGTCCTGCAAGGGGTAGCACCTAACTGTCTTTTGGATTTAAGTTATAATGGGATAGATGGCCAATCTCTTTGTTTTGTGCTGTATGTTCGGAAAATTACAGATTTGACTCAGAAATCATGAATAACGCATTTGATTTGAAGTTATTTAATTTGGATGTTTTAATATAATTGTTTTCACGAGATGAAGCTGAATCATGACCCACACCCTAATTTCACTTGACAAACGGCCGCCTCGTCCTTATGTTCTGTTCTATCATGGCATGGGCTGATCTCATGCATCCACCAACACTTTGTCTTTGTTTACTTGTGATTCTCTTGTTTTTCCGAAGTCATCCCTCCTGCACCCACTGACACCCCACATGCTTAGATCCATCCCCACCTACACACAAACCTGACGCCGGCCACCCAGATGAAAATCCATGTGAACCTCTAGTTTTGTTTTGTTTATCAGTGGTTATTTGATGGTCGAATTAGCTTCCAGCAACTCCGATATGAGAGAAGCAGGGGTTTAAGAAGTGGGAAAAAAAACCAAGCCTTTTTTTTGTACTGTACTTTTACGTTAGTTTTCTTTTTTTTCTTTTTGTTGTATTAGTTTGTCTTTGTTTCATCCTCTATCCTCCATGGTTGGAAGTGAATCACGGTCAAACAAGTGGACCAAATCTCTTGAAAGCATTTAATAAACGGAGTGTTTTAGAAAAACACCTCTCCTGTCATTTTTTTTTTCGAACAGATTATCTCATCTCGGCCTCTTGACTTGTGTTGCATAGACCTGCAAAGAATTTGGCATACCTTTTGGAAACATTTATTAGTACTATAGTTGTATATGATAAATATGTTCTAAAGGAAATGTTTTGGAAGTCAAATGGTGACATTCAGAAGCGATAAAGTGTTTTAGGTTTTGCCACACATTAATTGAAAGTTGTATCGATACGTTCACAATAACAATATTCTTCCAAGCGCTAAATGTGTATCATATTCTTGGCTTTCTGACTGAATGCTAATGTAAGATGGTACATTATCAATCCAAGACGTAAAATGAGGGTAGTACTAGCTTATTAGTAATATTTCCCGTTTAAAGAGACACAAGCGCAACAGTTGGAGGTGACAGAGAGACACTGGCAGCTAGGATGACGTTTATGTAGGCGTTCTGCTCTTGGATAGCTGTGAAGGTATTGGCTCTGACTGAGGTTGTGTAAAGCAGTGTGCCAATCATAACTCGTTCCGTGGTTGCTAATGTGTGTTGAGGCCATACACGACCGGGATTGGTTAAAACTGCATCACCTTCTTAAGAGGCGTGCTACGTTAAGTAACTTCGGAATACTCACGAGTCCGGCATAGGATTAATGTTCGTTATGCAAAAATACGTTGAATGTCTTGATTAACTGTCAGTGTTCGTAGTTTTCTTACTAAATTAATTTATAGATTCACATAATTGGACTATTGCCCGTCCACCAGGATTTTATCGGCCTATAATTGACTTAAGGATCAACAAAATGAGTTTCAAAACTCTTTTTGATTTCCCATTTACTATTCCTGCTTTTCCTGATAATGGTAAGATGTTTTCTGAGCAAAATGTGCATTCGCTGTCACGCTGCATAGTGTTCCGAGATTCCAACGTTGATCATGAGACTTGCGCTTATTGTAATGGTACTATTTTCTTCCGTTTATTAGGCCGACATCTTTACTGTTTTCTTATCTTTAGTTGGCCTACATGTTTGTTACCTCATTGAATGATTATGGTAAATGTATAGGCCAGACTGTTGAATGTGAACCGGAGTTTGTGTTATTTGATCTAAAATACAGCGACCCTAGCTGCGTCCCCTCAAATCAATCAATGCAGTTAATCCTTTCAGTCTTGCTTATTTATTTGTTTAAATGACTCCTATGCCTAATTTAGATTTTTACCGGTAGGTCGGTTTTCCTTTCTTTGTCAAACTTTAAAATGTATTCAATGTGTTTTACAGCCACTCTCGCGCCTTATTGTCTTCTGTGTTGTGAGTCATAAATGTTTAAGACATCGAATTTAAAAAGATGACACCTTTCAGCAAGAGTTTGCTGTTGGTATTTGTGCTTGTTCTGTGCATGCCTATAATGAACCGACATGGCCGATTTTCCATTGCTAAGGAGAACAAGATTAACATCTTCCCCACACGTCGAAGTCGCGGTCTACAGGGGTAGAGGGAAACAAACATTTGTAAAACACGCAGATGTTGGCAGTGGGGCGGCGCTCCTGCCACAAATTAATACAAAACGTGATCCCACAGTAATCTGAACAGATATCCGTTTTGACTGTCAGGGAGGTTACAGTCTCCTGCTAACATGTAGCCTATGGGTTTATGTAGGCCTACATGGTGTGATACGAGGATAGTGTCTGATAGTTGTACTACTTACGCGGCTTAATTGCATATGTTAATATATTGCCATGCATGGTCAGCTATAGCGTCATTTCATCTCTGGCGAGGAATTTTTTATAGAGAGCGAGAGCGGTATTTCAAACAGTAGGCCTGTATTATGTAACTTTCTCGCTATAGTCGTGTTTTTTGTTCAAATTTGACCTTTAGACGTCACTTCTACCGACCAAATATTTTGAGTAGGAATACATTCAGATATGATTTTGATGAGCTGGTGGGCCCTTGGTTAGAAATATGCCACTTTTGTTTATCAACCTGTAGGCCTACTTTAAAAAAAAATAGTTTTAAGGAAGTCTACATTCCCCCATTCCCTCTTGTCACAACCGTTGGCGGTGTTTGCAGTAGAGAGTAGAACCACTGCGTCTGGTCCATGGAGCAATAGGTCATGGCCGCTCCTCCTGCGCTGCGGGGGGAGATTTCTCCCCCATGGGATTCACACCTAATCAGGTTTTGTCGGCACAACCATTCTATAGGGGTAGTGCATTAAAACTACGGCGGTATGTGGCCGCATAGGGTTGCGAAAAAAGACCCAGCCGGCCTGTGGCGAAATGTAAATAGCACATTTTGGAGAAACGCAACCCGATGTCAGCCTGCGGTGGCCAATCACTTTAGCCATTGATCATTCCGAAGACGCCCTCCATGCAACGGTTGCATTGTAGCGTCCACTGCTGATTTGGTGTGAATGAGCCTTAAACCAATGCCACAACAGAAAACCATAAGGGGCTTACAATAACCATTCCAAAGAATGCACGAGTTTAATAATTGTCACTTTAGAATAATTGAAATTACAAAACAGCATTAGAAAAATATATGGGTACTTGTAATGGGATTGCATTGACACAATAATTTTAATGGCCAGGGATTCATTCTGGATTTATAATCTTATCCTACCAGTGATTAGTGGAAGATTAGATGGGTGTGTCTAAGCTATAGCGTAGGACGTTTCCTATCTCTTCCTTCCAGTTGGTAGATCCAGTTGGTAGATAGTGATGGGTTGTTTTTGAAAGCACCCCATAGAAGTCATTGTGGCTAGTCAACAAAACTGTGCTGTGACTGGTGTGTTCATACATACGCGCACACAGCCTTTGTTTACTGTGCATAGTCTACATGGGAACAGGGATGTCGGTTCCAGGGGGATTTAGCTGGTGCACCCTTGGTCTCGTTTAGTTTCCTTGAAGAAGATAAGGACAATAAAACAAATACAAAACCAATGATAACAACATTAACTCTCGAACCCTTACCCTCACATATATCATTTTATAGGCCTACATAAAAGTTTAATCAGTCAAGATTCAAACCATCCAAGGCAAGACAAAAGAGAGTATCAGTTTACAGCATGTATTATGTTAAATATAATATGCATATTTACCAAGCAGAATGCGTATATGCCTTCCACCTTATCAGAATAACTTAACACCTGATCAACTTTAATCATTCTGGTAGAAACTGATGAATCAGTTTAATGAACTGGTTTCAACACAAATCGAATGACTGCTCTGTGTGGGACAGAGTTGGCTAGTTCTGGTCTGGCATTTGAGGTATGACATTTAAAGCCATAATCATGTTTCAAGACCATTTTTTGGTCTCGAAAGTTAGTGCGGTAGAACATTAAATCTTGAGACAATTATCATAATTGATATGAGCATTTGTCTGTGTCCTATAGACACCTAGAGCCACCAAATATAATGGTGTTAATATATTTCTTTGTTGAACGTAGGTTGTCCGTCAGCACACACAACTATAACCCTAACCCTAGTTTTTAAATGGCTAAAAAGTTAAAGAAAACAACGTAATCCTGATTTTACTCATCACTTTTTTCTTTTTGGGGAGTCCGAGCACGTATATGGGGCTATCTCAGCTTAATTTAACCATACACATAGCCATTTAGCATATGAAGAAGACGAAACGGCCAAGAATAGACAACCAACAGCTGCCTGTCATTTACGTGTGATTCATATAACTTCTTGACACCCTGTGCCATTCTTGCTCTGCATAATGTATGCGAAACCCATTGCTGAGGAGGGACGAGTAGGAGACGAGACGGAGCACGCCTGCACATGCGTTTCCACGTGATTTTTTTGCAAATTAGTTGGCTTACGTTTGGTTTTTTTAAGAAATAAAATTGGATGAAGAACACAGTCCTCGTCAGCGTCAGTAACCTATAACCGCGCATCTCTAAGATGAAAGTAAATTAATGAAACATAGGACTATGTAGGACCATGGTTGTAATAAATTCTGCGGGGACGAATGCAAATAATTCATACGGGGTTGTCTTTTTAATTTGTCATCGATGTACATTTTTGGCTCAACGTACTGTTTTTAACAGGGCATGTCATTTGCCCTCATTAACCCGTTCCTCATGAATATAGTAAAACGAGTGGTATATAACTCGGCCGACCAATCCGCTCTCGGCTTGCTCAAAGCCCGCCCCCTTTGTGCAGCAAAGTTTAGGATGCGCCTATCGACGACGACGGTTGCTGTGTTTTATTCGATAAGAGGTGCGGTTTACCCCGATGGGAAAAATACCCGTTGTCTGTTTGTTTTAGAGTAGAATAGCGGTGTCCGACGAAGATATACATTGACCACCACTGTCGTAGTACTACTATATCTGGATTTATACTGCGCCAAGTCGTGCCACACATATCGATCTCGGTCACTACCGTGTTGGGGGGGGGGGAGGTCGCCGAGTATACTATTTTCGTAAAATAGTACAAAAGAAGAAAGAAAAATGTCTGGGGAGCCGATAACTATAACAATGGAAACTACCAATAGTGGTGGACTGGGTTCGTTGCCGTTGGTTTTTAAGAAGATAATGGACGTACCCCCGCCGAATCTACTAGAGGGAGACGACGGTAAGTTCTTGTCAGGAATGTCGTGAAGGTGGGCGAAGTTGCTGAGAGCCCACGCCACCATTCAGTAGCATCAACTAGCCTACTGTGTGTCTTTAATGTATTTATCTATGTAACTAGTAAATTCGTCCAATCGATCGAATAAGCATGAATGCCTAGAGTTAGAGCCTCACGATACATGGTATGCTACTTGGCATTAAAGTTATAGTTACTGTATCAATAGTCTAAGTAGTGTCATATTATTATCAATAAAATGTGTGCATTGTATCGAATTTGCATTCCGTATGTTTCCCCATACCACAAAAAAGGTATCGTCACCCTTGTACATTTTGTCCCTCGTAAGACAACGTCACGTGACGTTGTGTTTTCATGTCGAGTATGCCTCTCGTTCTTTAAACAAATTTACTTAAGATGCAATCGTGTTGACACGTGTTTGAGAGACTACTACTAGGATATATTTTGTTATTTCGCCGAGGTAATCCCTGGTTGATGACTATCTCTGCTTTATCTTGTTTCTTACTGCCTTTAGTTTTTGTCTGTCTCCTCATCTAGATTCTGACAAGGATAAGCTTTGTCTGGATGACAACCTTGAAATGGGTGGAATCGACATTGGGCCTTCTGCCGCCCTGACCCCGGCCATCTGGGACAAGACCATCCCATACGACGGCGAAAACTTCCACCTGGAGTACATGGACCTTGAGGAGTTCCTCTTGGAGAACGGGATCGCCAACGCTGCCGCAGCCCTTGACGACTCCGACATGGGCAGCTCAGGCGAATGCTCCCCAAAGAAGGCTCTCAAAGGCCAGGCAGCGGTGACCCCAAAGTGTCCTTCGTCGCCAGCGACCCTGCTGCCCACCGCGGCACTTGACCAGTCTGAGGAGGTCGTCGGCATCAGCGAGCTAGCTGTTGAGTCTGAGATCTGCATAGGTGAGTAGGGCCACTTCTGGAACTGTAGATCACTGGAGAGACCTACACTGAGTTGTAGAGGCATACAGGGGAGCCAGGGAAAATATAAGTGGACTAGTTGGCAACACATTCCCTTTATAAAGAGCAGGGTGGTTTCACCAACAAGGTACAGGAGAAAACAAGACATCAAGTCTGGTCTATGAGAACAATGTGCTTTTGTCTATGTAGGCGGAGTGAGGTTATCTGAAATGCTTTGAAGCTTGATTCTTATTGTCGTTTTTTCCCTTGGCATCAAGTCTCTTTTGTTGTCTATGTCTTTAGTTTAGACACTTGGTGGTCTGTCTTTTAATGTCCGCACTTATTGTATGTTGTACATCCTGACACTTAAATGTAGTACAGAGCTTTGTGTAGCGTCTTATCCTAGCTATCTCTGTTGTAAACAGGAATGGGTTAACCTAGCAATTGTTAATGCTTGCACTTGTTTCTATGAATATCTTTACCGTACCGATAGCGATATATTGGGAGTGGAGCCTCTATTCCTTAGCTGACCCTGGCTTTTGCAAGGCTGAAGCGTTCTGATTCTGGTGGTTGTTGCCGACCGAGAGCGGTACTGTTATCCAACCACTTAGAAGTCAACATGTTATTGAAGCAGCGCTGCAAGGTGTGGAGAAGGCTTCCCAGAACACCTCCCCTGTGTTTACTGAGAACGGTTCATGCGCAACTTAATACTTTTGTAGTTGCTCCAATATTTACTCTGTTTACACACAGCTGGTTCTCAGCCTAAGCTCAGGGCTTGGACTCAGAGCACATGCTAAACGCCATGGGCTGAAGCTGCATTGGGCTGATCCTGTGTTTCTCCAGAGGTGAGCACGGACGAGGGCAGGCTTACCCCCGACCCCGCGGACATCGAGGTGGACATCGCCTTCGAGCCGGACCACACCGACCTGGTGCTGTCGAGTGTGCCCGGTGGCGAGCTGTTCAACCCCCGCAAACACAAGTTCACAGACGAAGACCTCAAGCCCCAGCCCATGATCAAGAAGGCCAAGAAGGTGTTGGTTCCTGAGGAGAGGAAGGTGCGCTTGTGTTTTGGACACGGGAACACTCTCTTGTAGGAGTGAACCCACTTGGCAACGCACACACAAACATTCCCCTCAAGAGGAAGAGATGTATGTAAGAGATGTATTTGTATGTAAAAACAAATTCAAGTCCAAATGAGACGTTAATATTCTAACATCGCAAGCATCCTTTAACTTTAACTCTGATGTGGTCACAATCTAATAAATATACTACCATTTAGTCATTTTCTAAGAACTGTGTGTGGCCTCCAGTGAATCCCGATCCAAGTCCTTAAGACGCAGCTAGTAGTAGGGCTTATTGACTCAGGACGCCTTTAGGTCGGGCTACAGATATGGGGGATCAAACCCGGTACACAGTGTAGTTGCTATGGGATCAAAAACACTAGACACGACACCATCCTACAAATAAATGCTCTGCTTATGAGCCTTTCAATATTGTTACGACCCAGAGGAAAGACTGTAATTATTAATTAATTGCTCTGTAATTATTTCCCCTGTTTTCATTTGAACTGTTAATCCCCCCCCCCCCCCAGGATGAGAAGTACTGGCATCGGAGGAGCAAGAACAACGTGGCAGCCAAGCGATCCCGCGACGCGCGGCGCCTGAAAGAGAACCAGATCACGGTGCGCGCTGCATTCCTGGAGCGCGAGAACTCGGTGCTGAGGTCGGAGGTTGTCGAGCTGCGGAAGGAGTGCGGGCGATACAAGACCACGGTGACCCGCTTCCAGGCCAAATACGGAGCCCTGTAAGTGACCCCGTCCGCCCTCCTCAAGACCCTGTCATGTACACAGGGCACAGGGCCGCCAATGTTGCACACGTGCTCAGACTAGTCTCCCACCATATTAAATAGTATAGTTTATTTTGTTTTATAAAAGAAACCGCAGCCAGCTCAAAGGTCAATATTTTGTCACTGGTTGAAAACTATGAATGTCTTCCATGGTGGCTTCACTACAATATTGTGTAATGCTGTGATTAAGTTGTTTCTCAAATTGTGTGGCAAAGAGTGAAATGTTCATCTACATTTGTAATGGTAAATGAAGAAGATAGCCTAGATCTGATGAGGTTTATTAAATAAAGAAAAGGGAAACTATAAGTAACAGCTTTTTGACCGCCCCTTTCTATCTAACATTTCTCACAGGTTTTAAGTGGACCTGTGGCAGAGCCCTTGGCCTAGGACTGATTAATTAATGTATTGTTTGCTGTTCAATTCAAATGATTAAATGGGGGTCATTCCTTTACATTGGACATTCAATTTTTTCTTGACCTGTCCCATTGTAGTTAAAGATGATCAAGTTGACTCAATAACCATGGAGGGAGGTAAGAGGGAAGAATGGTTGAAATGTAAACGCTACCCAATTCAACTTTAAAAAGGAAATATAGTAATGTTAAATGGAAATAGTAGAATTAAAGGAACATTGGTTGGTAGTTTGCCTTAACGGAAAAAAACATTCACCCTAGACAACATTAGAGATGGAAAGATGGAAATTCGATTTATTAAAAAGTGTGGTTAATAATTACTGCTGATGCTGATGAAGTCACTGGGTCTACATCTTTATCAATTGTCCTAAATTGTGCATCTTCTTACCTGCCATATCACACCACACGGAGACTCAAATAATTTGTAATGACAACCTCAGTTTTAAAGTTGTTTTTTTTACCCGCTCTTGACTTATATTAATATATTAAGAGGCAAGTTAGGTCCAAAGAGATATAACCTCACAACTCAAATAACTTGTCTTTATTCAGGAAACTTAACGTATAGGAATACACCCATATAAGCCTTGACAGTGAGTTCTAGTTATTAGTCTGGTCCAACACTAGGGTTTGTCATGCTTGAAACTGTCAACTCTATCCTGTATTGGTTATCTTGTCTATTGTTATATGTAGTATGTTTGCATGCCTTGTAAATAACTAGATATATAGTTTAAGGGTTGTGTTTCAGGGATACTTTTTAAATGTTGAAAGACTGCATAAATGGGATATTAGCCTTGCCTTTGGCATTAGTTAAAATGTATTGCCAGTCCAGCCTACACGGTTAGATCAGCACTTAAAAGTACATTTTGTTTGATAACTGCTTAATAACACACATTTGCATTGATTTCGTATTTCTGGTTAGACTTGTATCAGGATCCTTTCAGGAAAAAAGTGTATTTTCACTGTCAATGCACTACTTGGTTTACAATACTCATGTATTTGATTGGAACTAAAATAAAGCCTATTTTGTTTTGGGCGATAGAACTCTGCCTCCATGAATTTTGTTATGCTACGCGACTACCTGGCCGGAAAAAAAACACTGTCAAGCTGAATACATTTACGGCTTTGCCTGAACCCAGACAAAAATACCTTTGTATATGTAGTTTAACCAGTGGCAATACGAATCTTCATTTTCTTTAAGTTTGGACAAGTTGTGTGATAAGTAACTGCAATGTTCCACCATTTAAAAACAAAAAAGATTGTTAAATTACCTATTACAATCATATGCACATGCAAAGGATCCATTACATGTTTGCTCAGTTCCTACATTTAGACCTGCCCTTTCAATCCTATCATCTCCAACAAAGGATGGCATTTATAAGAACATGCAATGAGGGACATCCTCAACTAATCTTTTCACACCAGGGAGACTATCTTGCATATGGGTAACGTCCACATCCACATGAGAATGTGAAAGATCACCATCTAGTGGTGTAAACTTGTATTAAACCACAAATGGACAGTTGGGATAAGGGCGAAAAAAACGCTGTGTTCCAACCAGGTGGTAGCCGTTTGACTGTTCAACCCTTAAAACATTAAGGGGGTTTATATTGCGCTTATATTTGTAAATACAGGATGCCAGAGGTAAAACACAGAAACCATGTAAAAAGGGAGCTTTATTGATAAGCCAAAAAAAGTTTATTAAAAATAACTAGTTTACCAAAAAAAACAAAAAACAAAACGCCAACGGATCTTCACCTCTTCTTGAAACCATACTTCTTTCTCTCATAAAACAGATCCGTTTTTGAGCTGCCCAGGTTCACAATCTTGGGACAGCCGTCCCTCTGTAGACAACAAGAAAGAAGTGTTCATGCATGTGACAGGGGTTCCTTTTCTTCTAAAATAACATTTAGGTAATAAACCAATTCGTACGCTATTACTAGTCTATTTTGAACTTAAATCCAGTGAATTCAAATGACTCAAACAGGTATAATTGATAAAATGTTTTCAGTAGAGTTGTTCTGATACCGATGCCTAAATGGCAGTCGGGTATCGGCGAGCACGCAAGTCTATGCTGCATTCCGATACCATCACATGACTCATTTACTACACAGGCCAAGAACATCACAAACGCGTGCAGTGTTATGCTGGGGTCGTTAATAGTCGGAGGTTGAAAGTTGGAATGGGAAACGCATCATCTCCGGCATACATGCGTTCGAGCTACCAAGTCGGAAAAAAATGGATGCTCATGCTTAACTAGAAGAATACAAACGTATTATTATAATTATATATGTAATTCAATACAATACAAGTGCTATTAGTAGTTACAATGCTAGATGCTGTATCGGTACGGTATATAGTATCGGCCGATACTCAAGTTCAGGAATCGGGAAGGAAAAATGGTATCGGAACATCTCTAGTCTTGAGTCTTGCATGAATATTTGATATATGAAATATTGTGAAAGCATACGTCTTTCTCCTGGATGGTGCATTCTTTACAGTAGTAGGCATCGGACACGCCGGGCCCTCCGCAGATCACGCATCGGCCCTGGTAGGAACCGTAGTTGCACTCGTCACAGATACGCACCAGTGTGCACGGCCTCACGTAGGAATCACATATGACACATTTACCATCACCTGTAGGAGTAGGAGGAAATTAAACAAATCTATTAATGTATTGATCAAGTCTGAGAATAGACAGTGTGAACAGCGAAAGACTGAACAATATGATTAGATGAACATATAGAGTACCTGGATTATATGGTGCAATCCATTTTTAACAAATACAATATGGTATGATTTAACCATAGTAATGACATGCAAAATAATACAGTCTACGTTTTTTGCTAGATCAAATTAATTCAAATCAATTTGGTGAATCTTTTTCTGTCCACCATCAAATTGTCACTGAAAATTCAAAAGATACTCACATTTTTCACACAGTCTTCCAATGGCTGAAAAGGACACAAAGTAGCCATCAATAAACAGGTTTTCTATGCAAGGGAGCTAGTAGTTCCCATACTGTAATGACTATAGTAGTTTAACGTTTAATGCATTGAATTTGATTAGCATAACATCAGCATATGGGCTAATAAAAACATGCCGAATCAAGCAAAGGCAAATATTTCATTGGTAAATTTAATGAACAAGTTTTGCTGGTTAATAAGGATATCAATGAAATCCATGCTGTAACGTTAGCATGCTAGCCTGCTTGGAGACTTCGAGCTACACAAAACCAGATTGCAGTCCATGTTAATCCTGCCCGATAAAAAATAGAAAATATATATCGTACTACATCAAACATACCAACACCGGCTTGTTTCCGACAAAAGATCAAATCTGGATGATGCTTTGCCATTATTGCCAAACGCAACCGGAGCGCCTTCGATTGTTTAACTTTGACCTGTGTTTTCTTCTTCGTGTAGAACAGCCACGTCTTCTGCCTGAGTTGAAAACACCGCCCTCTGCTGCTCAAACCACTATTATTTGTTTAGGTATGTTTTAATGTGTTGTATTTTTTGCTATTTTGCAAATCACCCATGCGTCTATTTTATGTTGGTTTGATATTTCAAGTTTTTTATTTTGATTTAATCATATCATTTACAAACGGTATCATAACAAACCTATACCTATGTACCTATATAAGGAAAGTAAAAAAAAAAGACCCCGTCTATTTACAAAACACAGTAACCCATAAATAAAATCCAGAAACTTCAATTAAATTTTGCATGGCTGACTACTATTTTGTTAACTTACAGATTTTAACATTTACCTTATCAGAACCAGAGCCATTTAGAGAGTATTCCCTATTATGAGTCTCTCTAATTAGCTCTGACCTGAACTTTTTTACTCTTCTCTAGTTCAGTCTGGTCCTTGTAGCTTACTAAAAAGATTGAAAGATATATTTATCTTTACTACTATAATTATCGTGATATTATGTATAAATACCCTACATCTAAACGTAAGTTTAAGATATAATCCTTATTCAAAAATTATTATTACGTTACTAAACGATTATTACTAAATACAAATAATAAGTATTTACTGTCCTTCAATGACATGCGCCCCGTACTCCAAACAAAACCTGACGTCACTATTGTTCGACACATCTTTGTCAGTGAACAAAATGGCAACGTACTGTCTGACTGTCGCCCGGCTCCAGGTAAGCCTTAAAAAATCCATAACAGTCTATATTTAAAGATGCATGAGAGTCGAATTAACCTTTAATATGGTTCTAGACATGGTAGTCGTTGGTAGGATAGTTTTATTCGATAACCGGGCAGTTTGAACTGTTGCTTGTCGCCCGGCCAGGTCATCGTGCCCCTCGCTCAGCCAGAAGTACACTGCGGGGGTCAACTTTATCATTTACGTTACTTCACATATATAACGACCAGATTTCTAATTCCTAAACCTGTCACTGTGATGGACTATGTCCACAAATGGCAACGTAATATTTACTACAAATGGTACATATAGGAATATGATATTTGATAGCAAGGTTAACACAAGGTTAGTGCGTACATCTAGCAGGGCTGTCACTGACAGCCCGAGTCATTTGTCCAAGAATACATCTCCCAGGGTCATAACAAGTGTTCCTTAATCTTAGTCATTTTATTTTTATTGCTATTTATGAAAAATCGTTTGTCATGAGATCTGTCTTTAATCGCACAAGCTATTTTGACAATCAAGTGAAAAGCAGCAGGGGACTATAATCTAACATTAGGACGTTATGTAAGGTATTTAATGTATTTTCTAACGGATAAGGAAAATACCGTTATTTAAACCTCTGCTGTGGAGTTGTGAGGAACAGCTCATTCTTTGTAATTGCCTCCCATTTTGAGGGACTGGCCACTGGAGATTCAGCTGTTCAGTTAAATGCCATTTCCCACAGCATTTCTCCCCAACCTCTTTCCTTTATTTCTACTATTTTCGTTGAACAATTTTATTTTTTAAAGTATTCTTTGGACAGTGTGTTTACCCTTCCACCATTCTACCCTCTACCTTCCTCCATGTTTATTTACTCAACTTGATCTTCTCAAACCCCCCTCTGACCACAAAGTGACGTGTCTTTCTTTACTTTGTTTTGCCCTTTTCAGCTGGCCTTGGGCCAGGGGGCACGCCGCATGCATGTGTCTGCTGCATTTAGTGCCAAGGCCAAAGTGTCAATGAGCCGCTTCGAGACCACCTCCTACGTCAACTACGAGAAACTCCAATCAAACATTGACATTGTTCGCAAAAGGTCAATACCAGGCTGCAGTATATGCTTTAATTTTTTATCATGACTTCTGGCAGACATCATTTCTTGATGTACATTACATTGATTGCACCTATTCAAGTTTGCTTAGGTTGACTTGACACCCAAAGTGGAAAAAAACATCTTCACAATTCAGACTTGGCATATGGGCCTAAATATAGCCGTATCTTTTTTACGTCTCCAGACTCAACCGACCCCTCACTCTGTCCGAGAAGATTGTGTATGGTCACCTGGATGACCCCCACAACCAGGACATCGACCGCGGGCGCACGTACCTGAGGCTGCGGCCCGACCGTGTGGCCATGCAGGATGCCACCGCCCAGATGGCCATGCTGCAGTTCATCAGCAGCGGGCTGCCCCGCGTGGCAGTGCCCTCCACCATCCACTGTGACCACCTGATCGAGGCCGCTACTGGAGGGCCCGAGGACCTCGCCAAGGCTAAGGTGAGCTCAGCCCGAGAGCCTGCCCTGCAGGCAGGTCGGCCACTTCGATCCTAATACAAGGAAAGAAGCCTTAAGCCTCGTCCTACCTGCTGTATGTTGTACTGAGCTATCTCTTTTTGCACATTCACAGGATGTTAACTTGGAAGTCTACAACTTTTTGGCCAGCGCCGGTGCCAAGTATGGAGTCGGCTTCTGGAAACCCGGTTCTGGAATCATCCATCAGGTAGGTCAGCTCTTGGGTCTCTTCTAAAAAATATATATATATATCGGCTTCACCACAGCGATTTAAATGGTGATAACCCCCGTCTGTCTTCTGTCCAGATCATCCTGGAGAACTACGCCTACCCGGGTGTGTTGCTGATCGGGACCGACTCCCACACACCCAACGGTGGGGGCCTGGGGTCCATCTGCATCGGCGTGGGAGGGGCCGACGCCGTCGACGTCATGGCTGGGATCCCCTGGGAGCTCAAGTGTCCTAATGTACGTGGCAGCCCTCCTCTGTTACCCTAAACCTTCTCTAACCCTAGCTGTCTTGACTAATTGGTCTGTTGTCCCTCTTCATTTAAACATAATCACAATTGTGGTTGTCTACATGAAGATGCTGTATTTAAGGTGTACAGTCAATCATGATGGCAAAGATGGTACATGAGAAAAAAGTTTAAAAAAAAAGCCCTTCAATGTAAATCTATTTTTATGTAACTTGTTGAAGTGCTCCTAAAAACTGTATCTAAGCTGTTCCTTCCTGGACTTATGACAGGTGATTGGCGTGAAGCTGACTGGCAGCCTGTCTGGCTGGACCTCACCCAAGGACGTCATCCTGAAGGTGGCCGGTATCCTGACGGTGAAGGGTGGTACTGGTGCCATCGTGGAGTACCACGGGCCCGGAGTGGACTCCATCTCCTGCACTGGTCAGTACCCACCAGGCGGCACACTTGGTTGATAACGATTTACATGTGGCTTGCCAAACGCCACGCTGGACCGGCTGTGTTTGTTTGCATGGGCAAACAGTCACAGCCGGTCCAGCTGGGTGTTTGTCCAAAGACAAACACTCGGTCCTGTTTTTGGGCGATTAATTGGAGACTAGTCGGCTGCAAATTAGAAAGCAATGAGAGGTTTAACCTGCATGACTCATGCGCTGTTGCTATAACAATTTGGCTTGGATTACTAGGTTGATTTTTTTTTTTTGTGTATCTGGGAGGGGAACCCACCTTCATTTAACCGCATCTCTGAGAACTGCCCTTTTTAGATTGCATTTATTCGGTGCAGTTCTGTCTCTTTCCCACTATTGGCCTCTATGGAATTATTCTGCTACATGGGGCTGATGCTCAAAGTGGAAGTTCACGTCCTTACAGTTACCGTTTAAAGTCTTGTAAGGGGTTGGGGGGGGTGTTGTTTTATTGAACGCTTAACTACATAATCATTTTGGCACACCCCCTGTTAGACTTTGTATTCAAATTAAATATATTCTCCAAATGTTGGGAGCCACTGGATTTTTCCCTGAAGGATGTTCTTAATGTTCATTGAACTGAAGGAATGGCCACCATTTGCAACATGGGAGCTGAGATTGGCGCCACCACCTCGGTGTTCCCCTATAATCACCGCATGAAGACCTACCTGGAGAAGACGGGCCGCGGAGGTAATCACATACTCTCTTCATTCATTCAGGTTTTACCAACTGGTCCCGTCACATAAACAGATAAGTGTGTGTTTCTGTTTAGTCCTTATGTTTGGCTTCATGGGCCGAAATCAGGAGATTGGTGTACATTATCAGTTTATGCAATGAAGGTCAACTCTGAAAAAAGGTTAAGATGACATTGTGAAGCACATTTACCGGACTGAATGCAGGGTTTGACGACCTAATATGATGTTGATAGTAGGGGTGTAGTTGACTTGTATATAACAGGGGATTTGCCGATGTATGCATCAGGAATTGCCTAAATGGTGATTTCTGATCACCAGCTTCTCGATATTCAAACTGACTTGTAATGGTCCTCCTTCACAGACATCGCTGCACTGTCCGATGAGTTCTCACACCTGCTGGTCCCCGACGAGGGCTGTGTATACGACCAGGTCATTGAGCTCAACCTGGATGAGGTCAGTCCCATGCAGCCTTCTATAATGAACTTTTGAAACTAAAATTACCATTTAGCATCAATACAGTTAACATCTTTGAATCTCCTCAGCACTGTGGGAATATCTTACTTTAACATGTGTTTGGGGGTTTTAGGAACCCATATTATCTAATGTCTATTAATTATGGTCTGGATCTCTAAGGCTAAAAAAAACCTGTATGCACGAAAAAGTATTTTCTATTATCATGCTGTCATTCCGTAGAACCAGTATTAAGGCTGCATGTTGGTTCTGTTCTGTTGTACAGCTGAAGCCCCACATTAACGGGCCCTTCACTCCCGACCTGTGCCACCCAGTGTCTGAGATCGGCGCTGTTGCCAAGAAGAACGACTGGCCCCTGGAGGTTAAAGTCGGTAGGGGCCTCTTCATGATTGATGACCAAACCAGACCCTTTTCTATCCATAATAGTGATGTGGAGTCCTATGAAGGGACTCATTTGTACCTTTCTTCAGAATGTTTTTACACCTAGCGGTTTGTTGGGTCTTTTGTAGGGCTGATTGGCAGCTGCACCAACTCCAGCTATGAGGACATGGGCAGGGCCGCCTCCCTGGCCAAGCAGGCCCTGGACAAGGGCTTGAAGTGCAAGGCCCAGTTCACCGTCACCCCGGGCTCGGAGCAGATCCGGGCCACCATCGAGAGAGACGGATACGTGAGTACCAGCAGGCTTTACCCACCGATATTTATAGCATGAGAAAGATGGATGGAGGGAGCACAGATGTCCCTTTGGTTAAGCAAGTATAATATTGCCCAAAACCTGTTCAATATTATCCAAAACCTGTAAAGACGGGTGCCCTTCTTGATTAATATGGAATAGCCTTTTGAATATTATTAAGTAAGTCACTGTACAGGGAGATGGCTTTTATAGACAAAATGATTAACATTGAAATTTGGATGGGCTTTGAAAAAACAACTTTAAAATGTATTGCATTATTATGTCATAAATGTATGTTAAAAATGAAAGAATGGAAAGATGGCAACTCGATAGAGATCAGTCAATTTAAACAATGCTGTTCGTATGAGGGCGCTGACTCAACCCATTAAAAGTTGAATTATAATTTTTTTTCTCTTCCTGTAGTCCAAGATTCTGGAGGACGTGGGCGGAGTGGTCCTGGCCAATGCCTGTGGACCCTGCATAGGACAGTGGGACAGGTAGACATGAATACACTCTGTCCCCTTTTGAACCCATCAATGACAACCTCATGATCAACCTCAACACGACAAATCATGAGTTCAACCTTCAGTCAGTGGTGTCGTGGCTTAAAGGGACACATTTAGACACTTATATTCAACACTTCTGACAGTGCTATGAGTGCCTACAACTCTTTACCTTGGTAGTATGGGTACTATACCAGTTGAACTAGATAGACGGCAAAAAGTAGGTCAGAATATACATGCTGTGTCCTTGCATGACCTGTGTCATTGTGTCATTCGGTGCAGGCGTGACGTGAAGAAGGGGGAGAAGAACACCATCGTGACATCCTTCAACAGGAACTTCACCGCCAGGAACGACGCCAACCCCGCCACGCACGCCTTCGTCACCTCCCCCGAGGCATGCACACACACACACGCACACGCACACACACACACTAGAATCAAGTTCTTAAACCCCCTCTTGCTGATTCTCTCCTTCATCTCCCCCCTCCCATGCAGATCGTCGTCGCCATGGCCATCGCCGGCACGCTGGACTTCGACCCCGAGACGGACTACCTGACGTCCGCCAGCGGCGAGAAGTTCATGCTGGAGCCGCCCTGCGGCGACGAGCTGCCGGCCCGCGACTTCGACCCCGGCCAGGACACATACCAGCAGCCACCTCCCGACGGCAGCAGCCTCAAGGTGGACGTCAACCCCCAGAGCAACAGGCTGCAGCTGCTGGAGCCCTTTGACCGGTGGAACGGAGGAGACCTGGAGGACCTGCAGGTCCTCATCAAGGTCAGTCCCGGGGCCTGGAAAAGCTCTTCTTACGGTCAAACGCACACGTTTGCTCAGCCAATCACCAACCGGCAATTTTTCCTAATGAAGTGACATATCAGACGCTTTAAAGGGCTGATTATGGTTCCACGTTCACGCAACGCAATGACCGCGCAGACGCTTTGTGGTTCTGCGTCAGGTTTTAGCAAGCCGACCAATCACAGCCCTTCCTGCTGCGTCGCCTCGACGGAGAGTTACCATTTTTGGGAGGCGCACGCCAGGCCCTTGCGGTGGATGCAAGGAGGGTCCTGAAGGACGTCGGGGTCCGTAACCCCCTTGCGTTGCGTGAACCTTAAGCAGCCCTTAAGCCAAAGCGACTTGCATGTTAAGGAGCAGGTAGGGGTTAGCCATCAATGCTCAAATATGGCTATAGGTAGACTACACGCAATGGGAATGACCCACGAACCTGCTCAGAAGTCAAACAACTACCCACTAGGCTTGTCTGTCTATTTGTGTGTTAGATGATGACGTTTGCCCTTTGACTCCTCCAGGTGAAGGGCAAGTGCACCACGGACCACATCAGCGCCGCCGGGCCCTGGCTCAAGTTCCGCGGTCACCTGGATAACATCTCCAACAACATGCTTATCGGCGCCGTCAACATCGACAACGACGGCATCAACAGCATCAAGAACCAGCTGACGGGCGAACTGGGCGGTGTGCCCGACGTGGCTCGTCACTACAAGGTGAGTGGCGGTGGTGGAGAGGTTTGAGGAGAGGTTTTGATTGGACCGTGGGATGCAGCCCATACGATACACCCAGTAAAGGTGCAAGTTACAGGTCACACGATAGATCAGGAAGAGGGAAAGGTTTTTAATTTTATAGAGACCATACTGAGATAGGACTGCATTTGGTGTGATGAACTTTAACGTCGCAATATGTCAGATAAAGCCCTTTCCAGTTGGTAGGCGGGAGACTTTCTGGATTTAAATACAGTCTCTGTCCGCTCTAAACTGAGTCAGTTTAGAGTGGCTTGACTGGCTGGGGGGCGTGAGCCAAGGAGGGGTTTGGGAGTGAGAGGTACGGGCTGTCCAGTATTATTTATTTGTATAGTATATCATGCATCGATTTTATCGAGAACATTATTCAAATCCCTATTGATCAGCATTCACTACTGATAGTTCCAGGGAATTCTAAGCTAAGAGCTGGTTGAAAATAGTAGTTGTAGATAACATAATATGGACAAACTATACCATAGCAAGGTTCATTTTGTCGGTATGAGTTCATAACCACAGGGGGAGAGGGTCAAACCTGAAGCGACGAAGAAGAATGGGCAAAGCAGTGCACATTTACTACACGCAGTAAGACAAATGGGGACTGTGTGTGTGTGTGTGTGTGTGTGTGTGTGTGTGTGTGTGTGTGTGTGTGTGTGTGTGTGTGTGTGTGTGTGTGTGTGTGTGTGTGTGTGTGTGTGTGTGTGTGTGTGTGTGTGTGTGTGTGTGTGTGTGTGTGTAGGCCAACGGTCTGTCGTGGGTGGTGGTTGGAGACGACAACTACGGCGAGGGTTCCAGCAGGGAGCACGCCGCCCTGGAGCCGAGGCACCTGGGAGGACTGGCCATCATTGTCAAGAGCTTCGCCAGGATTCACGGTACGCACACCACCTCGTGCAACAGGGAGGGACTCCGGGTCCGGCGCGTTGTGTGTGTCTGGTCACAAGGCTTGGTTTGACCGATTAGTGAAATGCTGTCCAAATGATTCTTCTATGATCAGGACATTTGTTTAAAGATGCCGCTCACCATCATGGATTTGCATCGTTGTAAAGTTGTTAATCCTTGTAAAGTTGAAACCGAAACATGTTTTCAGATTGGGTTGGAAGGTTTCATGGATTTAATATTACATTTTTTTAACCAATCAGCTCTTCTTTGAGAGGCGATAGGACGTATGGTGAATTAACACTGCCCGTCCCCATCTCCTGCTCCACAGAGACCAACCTGAAGAAGCAGGGTATGCTCCCACTGACCTTCAGCAACCCCGACGACTATGACAGGATCCGCCCGGACAGCAAGATCTCCATCAAGGGACTGAAGGGCTTCACACCAGGAACGGTGAGTCTTTAATCCACAGTTCCCCCCTACCTCCACCACCATACTCTTGATTGTGTGTCTCAAAGCTATCATCTTGAATTCATTTTGTGACATTTAGGTAGTTTAAAAAAAAAAAAATGTTGATGTATCAGAGTGATCTAAAACTAATGTCACTCGTTATTTTGCATGTTGATTCATTTGAAAAGCTCATGGCTGCAGCATTAAATACTACATACACCACACATAATTGCGTACTTTCATTCCACCTGGTAGCCAAACGTGGTTCTCTGAAACATCACTGTACCAAGCTCAGTCATGGAAATGACGATGGAAACGTTGTGGCCGAGTGAACGATGTTTGGGTTTGTGTCGCCCCCGCCTCCAGCCCCTGACAGCCGTTGTGAAGCACCGCGACGGCAGCACGGACAGCCTGCAGCTCAACCACACCTTCAACGAGACCCAGATCGAATGGTTCCAGGCCGGCTCCGCCCTCAACCGGATGAAGGCCATGCAGTAGAGAGACGGGAGAAGCACAGCAATGAATACGGAGGCGTTGGATTGGTGGGGGGGGGGGGGGGGGGAATGGGAATGGCGGGGCTTTGTGACGGTTAAGTGGAGTTTGAGGAGTGTTGGGGAGTTTTGTTCTCGGTTCTGTCGGCTGCACTTGGATGTGTGACTGTGAGAAGCGAGGGCTTGCGTTTTGGGTAAATACTGTACTTTCAGGTGGGGTTCCAAGTGCAAATGTTGGATGCTCTGGTCTCCTAGCAACTGGGCTTTGGTCTGAATGTATTGAGAGCACCTGCAGGGGTGGGACTTGGGGTTTGTCTGGTTCATGAATGTGGGAATACATGTCTGATCTGAAGTGTTTGATTCATGGGCATGGTAATGATTTATTAACAGAAATAGTATAGAATCATAAAAAGAAATGCGGACGTAACAGAATTGCCGCAATACGACGGTTTGTTTTTAATTCTAACTCTCTCAGCAGCCCGGGCCAGTTCAGTCCTCCACTCTTGCCCGTGACATTGGTTAATTTTGTTACTTTATAGTTGTAGACACGAATCAAAGTCAAACGCATGGCAGCACATTTTATGTTAAATTTGTTTTATAACATCACCTTACCTTTTTAAGGGAAACAAGAACCGGTACTCAAATCTTAGCGATGTGAAATGAAGGGGGAGGCCCAGAATGGCCGTTCTCTGTAAGAGCACACACACACACACACACACACACACACACACGCACACGCACACAAACATCTTTGACCTCCACAGTGACTGGGCCATCACTACCGTCCTGTGTGTTCATTAACTTTGGACAGGCTTGTCCGGGCAGCGTGGCGAAGATGACTTGCCTATCATCCCCCTGCTTCAGTAAAACGTTGCAGGATATCTAATCTAAAATGAACATTTTAATCGTTCTCTTCCCCCTCCAAACGGTATCTGCCCAGTTGGTGTGTGTGTATCTATGTCTTTGGACGTTCCATCAGGTTGTCCGTTTTACATTACACACAGATGGTCTCGTCCATATGCTGTGAATGCCAGTAAAATGATATTGTCTCCTCACTTTTGACACTGATTTTACTTTAACACTCCCTGCTCTTTGTACCACCTCTTGGCCAAACCCCCTTCTCCCCCGTACAGCCTAACCTCCTCGCCAGGTCCAGCGTTTTCAGAAAGCCCGTTCTTATTTATTAACTCTCTAAAAAAAGAAGCATGTCTATCAGCGTTTTTAACATTTAAAAAAGAAAATGTCAACATTTATTCACGCGGTCTTGGGGTTGCACTTTGAGATTCAGTGCCGTTTCAACTTGTGTACATTCAGTGCCCTTGTTTTGGAGGGTTGTGTGTTTTTTTGTGTTGTCTATTTGTGTCCTCTGTGTAAAAGGAGAAGTACTTGTCCATGAAATCTCAAGTCAACCACAACATTGGTAATTTGGTGATGATAACAAATGTAAGCAATCCTGTGCAGCTGATTTTGCTGATACTCATCTTATACAACATCATTCACATGGTTCTACCAAACTTGATGTACTAGGGTGACTGACGAAACCTACACCAGTTAATCTTTGGATACTATAGCTATTCAGCTGCCTATATTTTCCCCTAACATTGTATTTAAAGTATCTGGTCCTCATGTATATTTGAACATCTACCGTACTTGCTCTTTTTATTTTTCTGTGCTACAGGAAATGTGTGCTGCTCAGTTGCCAATGGGTTGTAAAATAAATCATCACAAATCTTATTTACCTTGTGACTGAAATGTGTAAAGGGTTTTCTGGAGGATACATTATGTACAAATCACATATATCTTCAGCTTTAAAATAGTAATTGTTCCAAAAACTGGATTGCAAAGATGACGGCTGTTGAGGAATCGATAATATTGTATATTTCAACAAATAAGTAAAATTAGTCTGGCAGTGGTAGCCTACCCAATAATTTGACTGAATTACTACCGCTTCATCAACTGCTGTTGTTGAAATGCTCCTGTATCTATCCATTATGCAATTTGCTAAGGCGAGAATATGCATGTGTACGTTTTTCAAACGACATTTTCTCTAAATCTATACTGTAAAATCACATGGTTCCTTGTGTACAAGTAGTGGGTACAACAGTTAGTATGTTCATATCAGTCAGTGCCTGAACTTATGTGAAGTTCGGTCTATAGCCCACTTCAAAGTGCTGGCATAATGCAAATTTGCAAAGGCGAGAATATGCATGTGTACGTTTTTCAAATGACATTTTCTCTAAATCTATACAGTAAAATCAAATGGTTCCTTGTGTACAAGTAGTGGGTACAACAGTTAGTATGTTCATATCAGTCAGTGCCTGAACTTATGTGAAGTTCGGTCTATAGCCCACTTCAAAGTGCTGGCATAATGCAAATTTGCAAAGGCGAGAATATGCATGTGTACGTTTTTCAAATGACATTTTCTCTAAATCTATACAGTAAAATCTAATGGTTCCTTGTGTACAAGTAGTCAGCACACCGGTTGATATGGTCATATCAGTCAGTGCCTGAACTTAACCAATACGCTGGCCTTTGCCGTCTCGAGCTTCTCGCTCACCAATCACGTTCTTCTGGAGGTCACTAGTTCTTAATTGATATCAGCTGCGTCTCCCCCGCCTCTCCTCATAAAGCGCCCCCACCGAGACGGATGTTAATCGTTTATTTTGCGTTGGATTGCGTGGGATGAACAATCCGGACATCGTGGCCACCGACGTGGACCCCCGCCACCGGGACCCACGCAGTGAGTAACGCGGGGTACTTCCTTCATGAGCACTGCACATGTTATACACTCTCCCCATCTCCTCCTGTCGTCTGTTCTCGCCCCTCTATTGTACATGTTTTACCGCTGGAGGTTAATGTGGATTTGCTAATGGAAGTGGTAGTTTGTGTTGAGTGGTTTATCTATGGGATCGACTGACTAACTAACGCTGCGGAGCGCTACAGCACCGACCACCACACTGGGAAGTGTCCTCTGCTCACTGTGGAAGCAGCATGGAAGAACTGCAGCAACTCTGATGGAAACGAGGACCTCCACGCTGTTGAACACAAACTGTTCTAGGCCTACTACAAACCGAGGCGGTCCCACTCGGTTCAAGATCTCGTGGTCAATGCGGCAGACCGCTGGACCTGGACGTCACCTTCTGCAGATCCTTCACTGCCCTCAGGAATCCACGGATAACTTGAAACATGTCCGACTCCACATGTACGAAAAATCCAGGATGGAAACTTGTGGAAGGAAGAAAGGTGTCTGTTTTTGCTCAACCTATAACCCCACTGAGCCCTTCTGTGGAAACCTGTCTGACTGACCCTATTGACTGGGGGCCTGTTGAGGTGTGTTTGGTTGGTAGCTGGTAGAAGGTTTGCTGCTTGTGATCTGCAAGGTGGTCCTGGGTTAGATGCGGTGTCTGACTTGCACACCACTCTCCCAATTCTATTCTTCTCTTTACTACTTTTCTACTTTCAATACACTTGCTGCTGCTGCTGTTGACCGCTGGTGGTGCAATGTGGTTTTTATTCGCGTATGTTCTGTGGACTTCGCATTTGTATTTTAATGAACATGTTTACTGCCTGTTAGACCTCGGATTGGCAAACCAAACTCCTTCACTGGCAAAATGTAGATGCAAATTAAATGCCAAAATTAACATTTCAATATTCGTTTTGCGTATTTCACCAATAGCTTTGGAACTAGACGGACCTCGTATATAATTTGCTCTTCAAAGATGCGGTCAGGCGCCCCTCCGTTATATAACGTTTTCTGCCCGGTACGAAATAGACCGACCAATAGCAACCCTTTAGGCTATCTAATGTGAGGTTGGATATACGCAACATGTAGAGGTGTTTCAACAACAAAGATGGAAGTTAGTGAACTAAAGACTGTATATGCTCACTAAAAGAACGAACGACTACTACTCAAAGATTTTGAGGAATATGTATTTCTGCATCACCCGTTCCAATGCTATGATTAGTCGAGGCCTATCCAATAGCATAGCATCGACCCATTTTACATCGCGCCCTTTAGACACGCCCCTTGGAAATTGAACAACGCACTTCAACGCAGAGGATCCAGAAGGATTTCACAACGAGTCCATTGGAAGATATCGAGGAACATGAACATCACCAATGAAGGAGAGTAACGTTTCCACTTGCTATAGGAATTTAGTGAAGCACTAAATAGAACTAATAATAATGATAAAATGTGGTCACCATTTATTGACTTTTTGGGTAAGACTTGCTTTACTAATATAACCGCGTTAAAACCGCATTCATTTACTTTTCTTGTGTAGTTTCCCACTATTCATTAAATGTTTTATAGAAGTAAAAAAGTAATCAATAGAACTATACACATTTGTACAACAATTAATCATTATACAGGATTTGAACATTTTCTATTCTAACTCATGCTTCATAATATTTCCAAGGATTGCAGAGTACCAAATGATTTATGAACAGTTGTTTTTGTTCAGGAGCGGATTGTACACCCAGAGGCTTCAACAGAGCGGGTCTGGAGCTGGGAGCTGCAGGTGGATGTTGGCCAGGAGCCGTTCAGTCCTACAGGAACAGACGGGTGAGCGGTGGAACTGCAAATCCTATAAACTCCTCCTTGGCGTGGTCAAACGGTTCAGAATAAAACTGGAATTCAGTCATTGGTTGTGCTTGGCTTATTAGCCAAGCGTTCTCAGCCACTAGGACTAGTGTTCTTATGAAGATTAGATGCGTGGCTGGGTTTGGGAGTTCATAGGAAATGATACTTCTCAAGAACGCACAGAATGGGAGAAGATAAGCTATTGACATCTGAGTGAGCGAGGAGAAAAATCTCCAGTGTTTAAATAGATTTTGTCTTGTTTCAGTAGAGGTGATGGAGGCGGTCGTCTGGAGGTGCTCGCCGTGAGGTCCATGGCGGTCGTCTGGAGGCGCTCGCTGCAGGTGGAGGGAAGGCCGGGAGCCGTGCAGCCCAACGGATGCAGAACGGTGAGACACGGAACTGCACAGCTGCACATTTTTTCTAGAATTGAATTGAATTGTTTAGAATTAAAACTTTGACATGCAGCCACAGCAACTCGGAGGTGTTCTGAAAAATGTCAGATGCATTCTCAGCCACTAGGACCAGCTCCAGGATGTAGGCTAGGTGTGTGTGGCTGGCGGTTGGGTTAAATAATACCTCACTCAAGACTGCACAGTAGGGCATCAGTGAGATCTGTGGGAGCTAAAGCAGAGGAGGAGTTGATTATCTGCATCATGTACGGGGAGAAATGTTCAGTGTGCAAATGGAACGTATCATTCGTCTTTCAGAAGGACTGAGGCGGAGGTCCTGGAGGTCCTGGAGGCGGAGGTCCTGGAGGCGGAGGCCAGCCTGGAGGCAGAGGCCAGCCTGGAGGCGGCGGTGGCCTGGAGGTCCTGGAGGCGTCCAACCTGGAAGGGGCGGCATGGAGGGCCAGATGGCGGCTCCTCATCCAGTAAAGTTAAACTCATCTTCAGTGCATCCATGATGAAAGGGGAGAAATGTTCCAGTGTGCAACTGGAACTTGTGTCTCACATTTCAGAAGGGCCTGGAGGCGGCCAACCTGGAAGGCCTGGAGACGGCCGAGGTCCTGGAGGCAACGGCGGTCCTGGAGGCAACGGCGGGCCTGGAGGTGGAGGCCAACCTGGAGGTCCTGGAGTCGGTGGGCCTGGAGGCGGCGGTTGGGTCCAACCTGGAGGGCCTGGAGGCGGTGGTTGGGACCAACCTGGAGGGCCTGGAGGCGGTGGTTGGGACCAACCTGGAGGTCCCGGCGGTGGCGTCCACCTGGCGGCGGTCAGCCTGGAGGGCCCGGCGGCGGCGGTCAGCCTGGAGGGCCCGGCGGCGGCGGTCAGCCTGGAGGGCCCGGCGGCGGCGGTCAGCCTGGAGGGCCCGGCGGCGTCCTGGAGGGCCCGGCGGCGGCGGTCAGCCTGGAGGGCCCGGCGGCGTCCTGGAGGGCCCGGCGGCGGCGGCGGCGTCCTGAATGGCCCGGCGGTGGCGGCGGCGTCCTGGCGGGCCCGGTGGCGGCGGCGTCCTGGAGGGCCCGGTGGCGGCGGCGTCCTGGAGGGCCCGGTGGCGGCGGCTCCTCATCCAGTAAAGCTAAACTCTTCTCCAGTGCATCATGAACGGGGAGGAATGTCCGGGGTGCAAATAGAACGTGTGTCTCATTTCAGAAGAAATGAGGCGACGTTGCGGAGGTCCAGGCGGTTGGCCCGGTGGAGGTCCTGGAGGAGACGGTCCCGGCGGTGGAGGACGGCTGGGGGATCCGGCGGTGGAGGTCCGAAGGCGGCTCGTGATTAGACCAACCAGCTCCTCATCATGGAAGGTCAGCTCTTTCTCCAGGTCAATCTGATCAACGAGAAAATCAAAGAGCGCAGCCATGAACTGGTGGTATCGCCATTTGGGGACTAAACTCTAATGTTTAACTCGAGTAACTGCAGTGTTTCCCCCAGCACTGTATGGTTAAGGCCGTCTTAACAGTAGGGCCCCGCCTTGACTACCAATGGAGAAAAATTATTTATAAAAAATAATTATGCAATAACAAAGTGCAAAAAAATATAGATAAATAATTTGTCGGTAATACTGTATACTGTTCAAAACAATAGTCGTGCCATAAAGCATTTTGAATGCAATTGGAAAAGGCAGTTGTATGTATTATTGCGAACTGAAACCCTCACCGAAGACCCCCCCCCCCCCCCCCCCCCCACCTTGACTAAGACATTGTCTGGGGGAAACACTGAATCGGGTTGTATCACTTAGTAGTGAGTACACTAGGGTAGCTGGGTCATCTCCAAATGGTAACTGAGTGTTTGCTCCAGCAGGATTGAAGGAGTCACTGGGGATGAAGATCACTGCTCAGGGGCTGACGACCACTCATCTTTCCGGAGAAGGTACATAAATCTACAGCTGATGTGATTAAGTTCTGCAGTTCAGATCCGCTGATAAATGGTCCCATACCGTATCCACTGCGTCCTCATGGTGCAGGCGGTCAAACCTCCACCTCTTTGAAGAGACCAAGCAGCTTGATGACTGACTGGTTCTTTATACTCAAGACTTCGTCCCGGAGCAGAGGACGGACCTAAGGCCCTCAGCGCAGCCGACTAGAGACTCCATGTGGAACCGGTAAGATACTGGATTGACCATCTTGAAGACATTTTCATTTATTCAACAAGGTTAGTTTTGTTTGGCGGGTATGTTGCTTTGATACTAGGGGCTTCTTCTGTAACAAACTTTCTAGAGAATAAGATCTGACTTCAGCCAATCAGCGGGATGTCCTTGAACAAGAGCCAATGGCTGAAGGTGCTCAAACGCATTATTTTGACTCGCTCCTCTACTATTGCTGTAATCAAGCTGGATGGCTATTTTGCTCCTTCTACTGACAAAATCAAGTCTGCCACCTGGTGGCTGATGAGGGCGTAGCAACTCGGGGTACATTGGAAACATGATAAGAAGAGCCTGTTTTTGATGGTTGGATCGTACACTTAAATGTTTTTACATGAAAATATCGCCGAACCCCATGTTGGACAATGCTTGTTTTCATCCTTTCTATGTTTAGCTTTGATTTATCCTTACCTTTTCTTGTGACCCATTCCCCTTAGGATCAATTAAGTTGACCTCTCCTTCAGGCGACTTAAAGGGAGACCAGATGTGCGGCAGCTGGGTGTCATGGTGCAGAGACCCAACGCTGGTAAATATTTACTTCCTCCTTGAACAGGCCTAACGCGTCAAACGGCAATTATATAATCCCTCCTGATCTTTATAAAGGTCTGAAGACAAGTCTTTTCTGTGAACATCTCCACTGACTAGTGTGCTCTTAATTAAATTAAAGTTAATTAAATGCAGTAACTCCAATGCACCTGGAGGCTCGTATTGAATTTTTTTGAAACCTGGTTCTCCAGCACTAGGACTGTTGCGGTAAATAAATGCTTGTTTTTTTGCTAATTTAAGTCGATGAAATCAAATGCTGATTGAGACCAGATGGGGCTGTTCCTGCATTTATAGACATTTGATTGCCCTTGACACTGATTCTACTTTTTGCATCAATTTACTTCACAGTACTGAACTACACCAGTGTGTCCTACTCCCATAAACCCTGAGGATCCCTGGATGGCTACACTAGCACATTAATCCACACCCAACATCAACACACAGTGCACACTCTATAGAGCTCGTAAGTCCGCCCCTTGCGGCGGGACCTTGTGAGATCGTAAGATATGACTGGGTTTCAATGGAGAGAAAGTAATTATTTTTTCCATTTTATGTTGCACCACATTTTGGGAGAAGAATGTTTGAATCAATCTTTGTCATTTATTTCCGTACTCCATATCTGTAATCCCAGCTGTTGTATTTTAACACGGTAGCTGGGAACCCTCTTTATAGGGAGCGACTAGAGGGACGAGGCTGGAAGCAAACCTGAGCCTGGATCTTAACCTTCTTTCTAAACCTAATGCCGCAATTTAACCGCAAATAAAGTGAGGCCTAAAGTAACTTGACTCTCTTACCTAAACATGCTTGCCTAAACTCTCTTGTCTAAACTCGCTTGCATAAAACCTAAACTCGCTTGCATAAAACCTGAACTTGCTTGGCTAAACTCGCGTCGCTTGCCTAATACCTGAACTTGCTTGCCTAAACTCGCTTGCCTAATACCTGAACTCGCTTGCCTAAACTCACTTGTCTAAACTCGCTTGCCTAAAACCTAAACTTGCTTAGCTTGACTCGCTTGCCTGTACTCGCTTGGCTAAACTCGCTTGCATAAAAGCTAAACTCGCTTGGCTTGACTCGCTTGCCTGTACTCGCTTGGCTAAACTCGCTTGCCTAATACCTGAAGTCGCTTGCCTAATACCTGAAGTCGCTTGCCTGAAGTCGCATGCCTAATACCTGAAGTCGCTTGCCTAAAACCTAAACTTGCTTGTCCAAACACGTTACACAAAGTTAACCATCCATAATCTTTAACCCAAACCAGACTTGTCCCTGGGTCGCTCCACTTTAATTTAGAAGTTTCTTCTTTTACCTCATCTGCGTTTTGAGTTTCATTCTTTGAGGGCTTGAAGTGCTTTGGAGGATATTTGAACCTTTGTTTGCCGCATCAATAAACATGCTTTATCTTTACCCATTTTGTTTTGGATTGCATTTCTATGTGTAATCCGGCCAAATGTTCAGTGTCCTTACATGTAATGTCTATGGTCTGACGATAATCTGACCTCTTCATGAAGCAGAATGTGTGTGAATGTTGTCCCGTGAGCTCCAGGCTCTCTGTGGGCCGGTCAACGTCTCTTTAGCAAAAGGTTGGAGAGTGAAATTCATTTTTGTGCCATTTTCATGTGTTCCTGAGTATTTCAGACCTGTGGTGTTTCACATGAGACCTTAATGGGAACTTTTCTTTTTCTGCCTGCATACGTAATGCCTACATTAGTAGGGTGATCACTGTTGATCCCAATATTGATCATTAACCACCTCATTCTTTGGGATTACAAATCATGTAATTTATGAGCATATTTGCAAATGCCTCCAAATATCAGATTGTTTAAAAACGAATGAAATGTAACCTGCTTGATTTAAAGAAAATAAAACATCCAAATATTATAAACCTGTTTTGTGTTGCTCTCTTACCATGTGGAAATGAGCAGATAGATATGTATACTAGACATAAATAGGAAGCAAACTCGGGAGAAGGAATGACCTCTCACAAATATTTATTTAATAAATTGTTTCAAATAACCCTGCCTCGTTAAATCAATGAGCTTGGTGTTTTGCTTTCAAAAATAGGTTATAGAAGTCTAAACAGCAGAAAATAAAAACATCCAAGCTGCCTTTTAAGGATACATTGGAATATCTGTCTATTTTTTTAACCATCGGACCCTAGTTTACGACAAAAACAACACAATTTACGGCAGCTCATTTATTTATGATAATGGAGAAACTGCGTTTAAAGCTGACATGGCAAATATTGAACATGAACTGAATGTTGTAAATGCAATATATTGAAGGCAATGCAATTACAATTAAATGTACATCTCAACAATGAATGAGTGTACATAATTAATACTATATGAACTCATTTAACATTTATACCTGGACATTTTATTTTTTTCTAGCTTTCAACTAAGTTTTGAGTATTATCATTGTCTGCCGAACTCAAACTGCACTTCTTTCTGGCGATGAACAATATATATCAGTGCTGTTTGTGATTTTACGTAAATGTACATTCAGAAAAAAATAAATGAACACTTAAAGAGTCAGATGTGTTGTTTGTTGTTGTGTTGACAGTAATGAAGTCAGTTAGATTTTGTCAGGTGTACCTATCCATCTTTGCTCATTACATCAGTTTTTTGTTAAATGCTGTTGTCCAGCATCCAGTATTTACCATTGTTGGATGTATCTATTTGCATCCACATTTCCATTTTTTGGAGTATCTGGTAATGTTCACACATGGATAGTGAAAGTGTTGGCAGCAGTCTGTGCACTTGATCATTTTGCCAAAGCTTGGCTTTTTGCAGTACAGACATTTGATCTCTTCTGCCAGGTCAGGGTCTTTGCAGCGGCAGACAAGTTCTGGGAGGAGGTGGTCCATGAAGAAAGATTCAGCCTTGGGAAGAGTTTCTTGTAGAAAGGGTTTCTTGTAGAAAGGGCTCATCTCTCCGTAGCCGGCAAATGATGCTGCTTGTCTTCGTCCACACCATGAAGTCACACATGTCCATTTGAGAAACATACATTTGTAACTGGATCTGTGAGTAATATGGCTGGGTGGGTCGCAAGTCATAGTTTCCATCCAGGCAAAAGGATGCATCAGTCTCTGACCCCTCTAGTCCCTCCCTGTACTTGTATGGACACTTTATCTCTAGCAGGCCTGTTCCACAGCAGTCACAGGAGAATACCCCATCAGGAGAAGCAGCCAGGTACGGCTCATCTGCTCTCACTGTTAGACCCACTGCTTTTACATTAAAGTTCATGTGTATTTTCTTCATTTCTGTTTCATAATTTTTTACGTGCTGTGTCCTCCATTTGCTTTCCCCACATGACAGCGGGTACAGTAAGATCTGTGGCATCGTATTGTATGTAAAGTAGCCTCGCCGTAAACATTTTTACTTGAACTTTGTTAGCGTTAACTAACATTACGATCGTGCTCCTGATATTGGAAACATCTAAAACAACCGTCAAAACCTGGTAAGTTGAGTGAAATTCACGGACATTTCAGTAAGTGTTTTTATGATTTGTGATGCAATGAAAAACAAAGCGATTTTTCAGTAAAATGACATTTTATTGCAACTGTGTCAGGGAGAACTTACAAGCAATACGGCATCTACATTGATATCAGTTCACTCCGAAGCAGGCTTTTGCCCCCTGGCTGCGCGCGCACCTAGTATTGTTTGTACACAAGAAACACGTCTATACTGTAAAAACACATGTTCAAGTTGAATGATAATGCATGAATTTATTCTTTATTCTGCCATAGTATTTATTTAAGGGGGGAGGGGGGGCATACAAGTCTTTTGGCCATGGTGGATCCAGATCTGTTCCGGAGCATTTCAGCACCTCGGGCAACAGCGCAGGGTTGCCAGGTCCTGCAAAAAACGTCCTGCCCACATACCATTCAAAATCCACCCAAAATGTCCTAGAAGCAGCCCAAATAAAAAAAGATATTCCACTTTGGCCAATGTTTTGAAAGTAATAATATTTGAGGGAATATTTTTTATTGTTGTTTAAGCAGCGAAGTGTGTGTGTGTGTGTGTGTGTGTGTGTGTGTGTGTCACGCAGTGTTGGGGGTAACGCGTTAGAACTAACGCGTTAGAGTACTCTTATTCGTTTTTTTCAGTAACGAGTAACCTAACGCGTTAGTTTTACGAATTCAGTAATCAGTAACTCGTTAATTTCCAAAATAACCACTCGTTACTCCGTTACTTTAAGATTTTCCCTCGATAAGGAAAGTAAAGTCCCGGGTTTTCTGCTTTTAGTCAGATGCTGCTGCCCTGCTCCTTGCATCTCTCTCTCTCGCTCTCTGTGTGTGTGTGTGCGCGCACACCTGTGTGTGTAAGCTACGTGTGTTACCGCGGCAAGATGGACGAGAAGATAGCCTTAGATTCCTGGAGGTACGCTCATTATTTTGAGTTACAGAGTGAAAAGGACAAGAAGAACATAGTGGTCGTTTTGAGCACCTTCTTCTCCTACGTTTCAACCATTACTTTGGTGATAAATAGGCTAAAGGTAGCCTACGTGATTGTTATGAATAATAATAATAATAATAATAATACATTTAATTTAGAGGCGCCTTTCAAGACACCCAAGGTCACCTTACAGAGCATATAGTCATCATTCAAAACTATGTAAAACAGACTAGGAATAAAAGGAAAACAGAGGTTAAACATGAAGAATAATAATAATTAATAACACTCAAAGACGTCTAAAGTGAAGTGGGGACCTCACTAACCACCACCAATATGTAGCACCCACTTGGGTGATGCACGGCAGCCAATCGGTGCCAGAACGCTCACTACACACCAGCTTGAGGTGGAGAGTTAGGGATGAGGTGGAGAGTGAGGGAAAATAACATATTTAAACACTATCGACCATATTTAAACACTGTCGATCACATTTAAACAATATCGACCACATGTAAACACTATCGACCACATTTAAACACTATCGACCATATTTAAACACTATGGACCACATGTAAACCCTATCGACCACATGTAAACACTATCGCCCACATTTAAACACTATCACCCACATTTAAACACTATGGACCACACGTAAACCCTATCGACCACATTTAAACACTATCGCCCATTTAAACACTATCGCCCACATTTAAACACTATGGACCACATTTAAACACTATGGACCACATGTAAACCCTATCGACCACATGTAAACCCTATCGACCATATATAAACACTATCGACCACATTTAAACATGTAAACCCTATCGACCCCAATTAAACACTATCGACCACAATTAAACACTATCGACCACATTTAAACATGTAAACCCTATCGACCACATTTAAACACTATCGACCACATTTAAACACTATCGACCACATCCAAACACTCTCGCCCACATTTACACACTATCGACCACATTTAAACACTATCGACCACATGTAAACACTAGCGACCATATTTAAACACTATCGACCACATTTAAACATGTAAACCCTATCAACCACATTTAAACATGTAAACCCCTCTCGACCACATTTAAACCCTATCGACCACATTTAAACCCTATCGACCATATTCAAACACTATCGACCACATTTAAACTATCGACCATATTTAAACACTATCGACCACATTTAAACACTATCGACCATATTTAAATACTATCGACCACATTCAAACCCTATCGACCACATTTAAACCCTATCGACCACATTTAAACCCTATCAACCATAGTTAAACACTATCGACCACATTCAAACACTATCGACCACATTTAAACACTATCGCCCACATTTAAACACTATAGACCATATTTAAACACTATCAACCATATTTAAACACTATCGACCACATTTAAACACTATCGACCACATTCAAACACTATCGACCATATTTAAACACTATCAACCATATTTACACGCTATCGACCACATTCAAACACTATCGACCACATTTAAACCCTATCGCCCACATTTAAACACTATCGACCACATTTAAACCCTATCGCCCACATTTAAACACTATCGACCACATTTAAACACTATCGACCATATTTAAACACTATCGACCACATGTAAACACTAGCGACCATATTTAAACACTCACACAATTTGATATATATCACTATATATATATATAGATATAGATTTGTGCTGATTATATTATTACAATCTATCCTTGTATTTAAATTGCGGATCCCCATAAAGGGTATAAATTGCCATCCCCGTATTGGGTTCCAATAGGTTGACTGACTCTCCGTCCATCCTTCGTATCATCTGCTGTTCCAGCGCCAGACAAACGGCGGTGACACTACCGACGGAAAAAGCCGTTACGTCCCATTGTTTGGAGTGAAAGCAGTTTCTCCCTATCCATATAATATATATATATATAGATCTACACATATAAATAGTTTATAAAAGAGTTAAAAGTTTACAAAAACCCACTTAAATTACTTAAATTACTAAAAACAACGCAACACGCACGGAGCTACTGGATAAGCATCCTACTCGCGTCGGCGCCATGGCAACATGTATGAATGTAGGGCTATAGGGTCACACGAACATTTTCAGTTCTTCAATGTTTTTTTAGTGCCATGCACTGTTCTTTTGTGCAACGCATACGGTTAAATTGAGTTAAATTTCCAGTTCTAAAAGGTTGCGTGCCTACCTGTTAAGCACTTTGTTAGGCGCCTGCACTTGTAAAGTGGATAAGCTATGTGTGACGCACTGTTATTTTGTGCGCAGCCAATACGGTACATTCTGTTAACTGCCTGTTACCGGAGTAATGTTATTCATGGAAGCTGTTCAAATGATCAAAGGATGAATGCCTGTTAAATAAAACGTGCAATATGATGACTGTCTTTCCTGTCATTATGCTATAGGTTCATGATTGATTCATAAACAGTCAGCACTGTAAGGTGCATCTAAAGGAGGATGTGTGTTGTTGTTGCGCTAGGCGGACACGCACGCACCCCAAACGCATTTTAATTGTTGGTAACGCACGAGTACGAGTAACGCGTTTCTTTTATTTATAGGTAACGTAGTAACGTAACGGATTACTTTTAATTGATAGTAACAAAGTAACCTAACGGATTACTTTCAAAAGTAACGATACCCAATGTCACGCTATTTTATGTTGAAATGCGACGTAATCCAGGGTT
This sequence comes from Gadus macrocephalus, assembly GCF_031168955.1. Lineage (NCBI taxonomy): Eukaryota > Metazoa > Chordata > Actinopteri > Gadiformes > Gadidae > Gadus > Gadus macrocephalus. The sequence goes on from NC_082399.1 coordinate 9,655,677, forward strand.
CACGAAAACGTACACTGTCATGTATGCTTTTGTCGACTGGGTTGGCTCTCAGATATACGTGTTTCTAACAAGATGATATCATTAAGGTTACATAAAGTAACGGTTTAATAACACAAACGCAGGAAACACGTGAGCTGCTAGTTTAGCGAAAGCAGCGTCCCTAACAACCTGACGTCGTTGAAACATGCGAGCGAGCCGATAAAATCTTCCTAATAACTATAAAACTAAAGATCAGACACAATCACTGACTGAAGATTATGCAAGTAAAAAGTATATTTCTCGCTAGAAACGTTATTAGAAACACGTTTAACGGTGAATCGGTCCTAAAATATTGCATTTCCCATTCAGATAATAAAGATTAATAAAGATCATACACTCACTGACTGAAGATTATTCAAGGAAAAAGTAAATTTCTCGCTAGAAATGTCATTAGAAACACGTTTAATGGTGAATCTGTCCTAAAATATTGCATTTCCCATTCAGTTAATGCTGGGATTTGCGTATCATATGCACGGAAATGGACGCATCCGCCCTCCACAGCTGGGTTTTGCGTATCATGCACGCGAAATGGTAATTTGGCGTATGTACTGCACGCATTTTGAAAGTGTCAAACCGTGCGATCTGTACGCAGCAGTGAGACTGGGTTGCAGCAGGAGGCTGATTGGGTTATCCTACCTAGCATTTCTGGCCCTTCACATGTTCTTCGATTTCCTTAAAAAATCGACAGTCAAATCCATAAGCTTGAGTCAGAAGAATGTTTTCAAGTATGGGGTAATTTTTGATGCCTACATGGCACCTTTCAAAGTTTTGGGGGCTCCTCAACAGAAACAGATGAGATCATAAGTAATTCACATTAGTGATGGACATATATAGAGATCTGGTTACTTTAAGAGATACGGCTGGCCTAACAAACATTGAGGAGCCTGGATCCTCCAGGTTATGGAATCACAATCACATCACATTGACCGCAACATAGCCCTGCTCACCTTCGACATGATTTTTAGTCACTGGGTCACATGACACATGACACATTTTTATGGAATGAAGGGCAAACATTATATTCATATAAAATAGAAAAAGCATAAAATACAGTACATTTTGGTATGTTCTATTTTTTTTATGATGTAGTAAGAACCTAATAATATAACATTACAATTAGCAAACAAAATAGGTGTACGCTACATAGGCAAACTGATTTAGTATTTTTTTTTTCACTAATATTAGCAAATTACAATGGTTTTACGTCATTCAAACAGTTATTTATTGATGATCCCTAACTGAACCCCCCCGTGGTTTAGAGCCAGCGCTCTGAGGTGAGCTACCCGTCTTCTGCGGCCAACAGTGGGTGACACTGGGTGAGAAGAAGCAGCTGAATCCGGAGTGAAAGTCTGTACAATATCCGTCGATAATGTCCTACTTGAAACTTACTTCCCTGCAGTCCCTCCCTCTTAGTATTTGGTGTGATGCTTCCGTCCAGCAGCTTATGTGAGGCGATCCTCCACGCCCCTTCTCAACCGAGAGAGTTATTTACTATACGAGTCCGCTTTTCCTTGATTTCAGAGGGCCTATGCTTGCCTTTTGAACAACATCACCATCAAACCAAGAAACACTGAGCTCTGTACAAGAACGCCTCCGACATTCATACGGTAAGAGAACGATCAATAACATCTTATTTTTTGTTCCACTTGTTTAATATTCATGTATTTCTAATCATACGGCTGGCATCGATCCATCAAAGTAGGACAAAAGCGTGAGGATGCGATCGTCTGAAAACAAAGTGCTTATTATTGGTCCGCCAGATCAGGCTTGCAGCCCCTTGATTCTTGGCGATGCGTTGACGTGAGCATCCATTCTTCTCCTCCATCATGCGAATGTTCTGGAATCAAGATGCCAGAGGGTGCTGCCCTGATAATTCTGGTTAATTATTTAGGCTGTAACCTACTTGCTGGGGTGATTGTATGCTTTTAATAGGCTCGATTTTAATGTTACATTTAAAGTTTGAACGGATTTAAATTATTTTTTATTTCCGATACTACCCGCGGTGTGTGTGTGTGTGTGTGTGTGTGTGTGTGTGTGTGTGTGTGTGTGTGTGTGTGTGTGTGTGTGTGTGTGTGTGTGTGTGTGTGTGTGTGTGTGTGTGTGTGTGTGTGTGTGTGTGTGTGTGCGCGCGCGCGCGCGTTTGTTGGTGTGTATTACGTGTGTCCCATGCTGATGCGATGGTGTACAGACAGATCGGCGTCCTTTCTGTTCTTTAGGGGGTTCACAGAGTTTGTTAACATGTCCTTGTGAGCTTCTGGCCAACAATATATAATGTAGAACTATCCCATCTCATACAATCCAACATAATTACCATTTGACAGACTATGCCAAGTGTTGTATTATACTGTATTCCCCCTGTGAGTTTGGTTGGCTCTCTTGCTAGTCTCTGCTTATTAATATTCTCCCCACCTGCTATGAGTGTGTGGCACAAAAGCCTTGCTCCACACAGCAGAGAGAGAGAGAGAGAGAGAGAGAGAGAGAGAGAGAGAGAGAGAGAGAGAGAGAGAGAGAGAGAGAGAGAGAGAGAGAGAGAGAGAGAGAGAGAGAGAGAGAGAGAGAGAGAGAGAGAGAGAGAGAGAGAGAGAGAGAGAGAGAGAGAGAGAGAGAGAGAGAGAGAGAGAGAGAGAGAGAGATCCTGGGAATGTGCTTTTTGCATCATACTGCACTGTCACTGATCGTCAAGACAACATCATTCTAGACCTTTGGACTCATCATTATGCTAAGAGGACTTGGTCATAGTAAGCCATGAAACGCAACCAGCCATTAGTTTGCTGCACAACACCTATGGAGAGGGTGCTGTTAAATTACCTCTGTGTGTTTAACTGTAAGATAGCAATCTTACTCTATAATAAACGTCAGTATAGACTAAAAGTGTCACGCCAGTCTTATTTCTGTGTGACGTTAAGCTAGGCCTCTAGATGCCTTCCCTGAGTTCCTTGTTTGTGTAATTAGTTCATTAGTAGGCTACATGATGTTCACCTGTTGTGTCTTTCCCTTAAGTCGTTGCCCTTTGTCTGATGTGTGTGTCACATTCAACCAGCCTACATCCAAGTTTTCATATTTAAATTGGGTGCCCTTTTTGCTTGATCGGCCTGTTGTTGTCTCTTCCTGTTATATGTCTTGAATCTCCTGTAAATAGAATAAATCACCTGTTTGTGTTTTATCTGGAAAACCTGCTTCGGTCTTCATTTGGGTCTGAATAGTTTCCCTACTCTGCACTCTGTCTGCTGATAAACCTGCTTGCAGTACTTTGAATCTTCTTATTGATTGCAGGGTTAGGTCGTTCTCGGCCTGGCCTGTCAGTTGCTTTGGATAAAATCCTCCGCCTTAGTGTGTGATTATGTTTTAAGTGTTCATAATCCATTAAAGTAACAATACAAGTTGGCAAAAGTCAAATGTCAACATAAACCAGAACAACAAATCTAGCTCTGTCTACAGAGAGAAACTGTCTCAACATGACGTTCCTCTGCCACCAGCCCACCTGGCCCATAAATATATTTTTTCCACCGCAGCTCTCTCAGTCCCCATTATATAGTCAGTGGACCTGGTGACTGGCGTCTGGCTATGCCCTGCTATACTATATTTAGATCGGTGCTGGCATGGCATAGGCAGAGTGCATGTGAAGGAGCTCCTGGGATGAAATGCAGTCCATCAATCTTTAACATGGTGTGGCTGCAGGTGGGGTCCGTGGTGGCTCTGAGGAAGTCAGAGGCTAACAGTACATATGTATTAAAAAAAAATAAAGCTTAAGCAGTTCATGTTTAGTTGTATAAAATATATATCATATTTTGGTTCTTTACGTTGACAAAAAGCTATTTACATCTATCATTTTTGCTTTGGCCAAGGTATGTTTACATTGTGCTTCTTTGAAAATAGTTCAACTGGTTTTATGCTTTAGTAATGTTTATCAACTTGCAACACAAATGTATTTTTCTTCCAATTGTTTCCACAATTCATTGTTCAAATTGTGTATTTTATTGTGCATGGGATAGTTGTCATAATGCATCTAATTATCTCAGTCCTTGAACATTGCACCTCCAGTACTTTTTTAATCATTTAATAGATCATAAGCATGTTTATATTGGCTTATCTTGATTAAAGACGTTAAATCTACTGAAGGTAATTGGTCCTCGAAAATAAATCCAGGGGCCATTTATTATCACAGAACGGAGGCTTAACAGAAGCACTTTAGTTCAATATTTGAATCAAGGCAATGAAAACGTACAATAATAAGAACCGTAATACGTTAATGAATACCCGCATGAACGTCCCTGTGGCCGACGAGGGATTTTTAATAAAGCAAAGTGAGATGAGACCCTCTGGGATTATGGTATCCTTTTATCATTTTAATATCCATGTTGTTACTTTCATAGCTGCTGCAAGTGGGAGTGTTTTAATGTCTGGTTGTTGTAGTCACAGCTCCGGAAAGCTCCACCTAGAATCACAAAAGAGCATGCATTATTTAAAGTTCAGATACTTTCAAGCAATGTTTTTCATTCTCTTAAATCCTGTTTCACTCTTGTTGCCCCCGTCCTTCATCATGTATCATCAACCCTAACTCTGTCTAGGGCTGGGACGACGCGTCGACGTAATCGACGACGTCGACGCATAAATTACGTCGACGCGGAAAAATGCGCGTCGATTTAAAAAAAAAAAAAAAAAAAAAAAAAAAAAAAGATGGGCGGCGCCGGAGCGTAGTTGCAACGCGAGTGGCTCCTCAGACTTTCATAAGTGCAAGGCGCCACGCACTCGTTCCTCTAAAGTATGGGAATTCTTTAATGTGAAATGAAACGATTCCGTGATATGTCGTCTTTGCAAAATGGAGATGACTTTCCATTCTAGCACCACGGCAATTCACCAGCACCTGAAGAGGCGTCACCCGGTAGCAGCTGCAGATGACTGAGCAACTGTACGTCCACACCAGGAGCGATTTTCGCTGCGAATTTTTCTGTTCGCTTTGGTCGCTCAAGTCGCTCATGACGTACAATTCAATTATGCAGACGCATTTAAAGGAGCCGTATGCGTTTAGTAGGCCCTACAGACAGCCATATCAAATATTGAACTCTCCCATACACCTTGGCCATATTGCCGAGACGGTTTTGCTTGTTCGATAAAGTGCTTCGACAACAAGTAGGACAGTGATTCCCCCCAATATAAAAATCCTAAAATGTAGGCTAATTACAACCGAGAACAAAAAACCCTGCGTGCTGTAGTAGTTGAAATATGTTTCACTGATCTGGATCTGCAAATCATGATCTGCACTCATTCGTCGCATTCAAAACAAATAGACGTTAGCGCACATGGCTAATTTGCATACGTGCACAGGACTGGTTGGCTCCGCAAGGCAAATAATGGAACATACTATCTATCTAGGTCTTTCTGTCTATCTATCTATCAACGCGTGTCTAGTTTTAATGTGATGTATTGTATGTATGTCCAGTCAGACTTGTTCTGTGTGGTCTTGTAGGCTACTGTCCTGTGTGGGACGAACCACCTAAATGGATTCCCGACGATTTGTGTCGTTTGGTATTAATAAAGACTTGACTATCTATCTATCTATCTAGACTATTTAATTAAAAATTATTCACCTCAGGCTCCGTGAATAGTGGGGAATAGAGGGATAAAAGACAAGAGATACATCCCTTGTCATTTATCCCTCGTCTTGTCGATTAGTTTGTTTATGTGACGGTTTTGTTTAAAGCATGCTACACGCGATTGGTTGGTTAGATTGGTGGCATGTAGAGCAAATTATAATGATTCCCGCTTAAATACGAACGTTCTAGATGTAGCCTATAAATACTCCCGCTTATCATCACTTGATATCCAAACCACTATGGCGTTTCGATCTCTGAACTGAAAAAGGGTGGGTTCGTACAACACCGGGTGCCCAGTTACAGCCGCGATTAATACTTCAGCCGACATTTTGTTCAGTGAGTGAATAAAGGTAGGTAGGAACCAAAGTGCCTGCCGATGTTCCCTGGGATCCACGCAAGCGAAGAGCGTCTACATTCCGATTGGCTGTCAGTGTTTGGTCGCTGAAGCGAATAATAGTCATTTGCATAAAGTTAAAAAGTTTTCAACTTCTTTTTGACGCTCTGGTCGCTCAACTTTGGCCGCTGGTAGCGTTGGTCGCTTTGGTCGCTTTGGTCGCTCTTGCCCATAGAAAGTGAATGACTTCCGGCGATTTGGTCGCTCAATTCGCTTCTGGTGTGGACGGACAGTTAAGAATGCATTACTTTGCACTTTTATTTTGGAATTTAAAGGCAATAAACATGTATTGAAATGTTAAGGAATTCAGATATGTAAATCAACATGTATAAATTGCTATTAGTCAATTAATGGGGAGATAATCGAGAATCGAATCGGACTGAAAAAATGAATCGTTAGATGAATCGATGCATCGAAAAAATAATCGCTAGATTAATCGTTTAAAAAATAATCGTTTATCCCAGCCCTAACTCTGTCTCTCTGTCTCTCTGTCTCTCTCTCTCTCTCTCTCTCTCTCTCTCTCTCTCTCTCTGTCTCTCTGTCTCTCTCTCTCTCTCTCTCTCTGTCTCTCTGTCTCTCTCTGTCTCTCTCGCTCTGTCTGTCTGTCTGTCTGTCTGTCTGTCTGTCTGTCTGTCTGTCTGTCTGTCTGTCTGTCTGTCTGTCTTCTAAACCCCAGGAGAGGGTGACAGCCTCCCTCCGTCTGTCCCGCCCTGCCCCGCTGTAACCCGACCCCACCCAGAGGAGCAGACTGCGTTGCCTCCGGGTGGAGACGCACCTCGTCCCCTCCACCGCCCGCCCCGTGCCTCCACCCACCCCTCCTGCTCCTCCTGCTCCTCCTCCTCCCTCTCCATGGCGGAGGCCGGCTCGTCCCCGCAGGACGAAGCCCCGCTGCCCCTCCCCTCGCCCCGCACCCCCCTGCAGCTCTCCTTCCCCTTCCAGAGGGAGGGCAGCCGCGTCTGGGACCGGGAGAGGAAGCCCCCAGTGCCCCCCCGGGACCTGCCCAGCCCCCTGCCCACCAAGAGGACCCGCACATACTCAGCGTGAGGGGCTGTGTGTGTGTGTGTGTGTGTGTATATGTGATTGTGTGTGTGTGTAGGTGTGTTTGTGTGTGTGTGTGTGTGCGTGTGCTATGTGTGTGTGTGCGTGTGTTTGTTTGTGTGTGTGCATGTGCGTGTGAGAGAGTGTGAGTGAGAGAGGGAGACTAGCTGTGTGTGTGTGTGTGTGTGTGTGTGTGTGTGTGTGTGTGTGTGTGTGTGTGTGTGTGTGTGTGTGTGTGTGTGTGTGTGTGTGTGTGCGCTTGCGCGCGTGTGTGCATGCGCTTGCGCGTGTGTGCAAGTCAGTGTCAAATATATACTGAAGCTATAGGTGATAACATTGTAAAACTTGGCCTTATTAGCTTAACATAATGGGTTAGCATCAGATTACAAATATCACAATGCGTCTCTGAACGCTCCTAAAAGCTGAGTGCTTAATGTTTTTGTAACAGTGTCCATGCCACAGTCCACCTAGGTGGCTTTTACTGGCCTCCTCCGTAACAAGGACGCAGAGTGGTGATGTTCAAACCGGTTTATTTCAGAGGTTGCGATGATAGCGACACAGAGCAGCAGGCGTAACGTGCTGCCATTCAGGAGTTGGACCGGAGTGATTGTGGTAATAATAACCTGGTTTAACCTGTGCACATTGATTGCTCAATGTACAACAGGTGTGCAGCCTCACCCAGCCCCAGGCTGACCCGGGCCAGGTGAGGCTGCTTCAACCAGCCGTCAGCCACACACACACACACACACTCCATCGTTTGTTTTGTGTTTAAGTAATGTGTATTTGTGTGCGGCAGGTTGTGCTCTGTTATTAAGTTATGTACTATTTTACATTATATATGACATTATATCAAGTCAAATAACTGATTTATCTAAAAATGATACTGAATTAATAGCTTCATAACTTACCTGTTTTATTTAATTTTCCCTTTGTATGATGCCATCAGTCCTGAGGTCTCTCCTCGTTGCTCTCCCATTGATAATTAACACTGACCCCCGACCCCTGTCACCTTTGACCCCAACTCTGTGTTAACAGTTCCGTGCGTGCCACCTCCGGTCCGGTCTACAAAGGGGTCTGCAGGAACTTCTCTCGGCCCCGGGGTCACGGCTTCATTCAGCCCTCCCAAGGGGGAGAAGACATCTTTGTCCACATCTCTGAGTGAGTGTGTCTCGAGTCATCCCCCAATCACCAAATGTGATTGGGGGAAGTGATGTTGTTTCTCAATGGAAAAGTCCTTAGATCAGATCATAAATATTTTGATTTAGTTAACTTTATTGGATGGCCATTTATCTCAAATTAGCTAAATTTGCTATATTATTAGAATAAGTTGTATTGGCTGAATTAGCTAGATTAGCTAAATGTATATTTGACATTCCCTGTAAAGCATATTGACACCTTGTTTGTTGCTGACTGATTTGTGTTAATACAAATTAAAATGAATCGTGAAACATTTAACGCATTTTCTTTATTCCATAAAATTGGAAGACAAGGCAGAAAATAATTGGAATACTATTTAGCCAATTTAGCTTTTACCGAAAGTATATAGGACTGAATTATTGAATGAGAGTGAATTGAGACCGATTTCAGGTAGGAAGGGCATCTAAACCTATAGGTAGGCTGTTGACATGGATTAAAAACCTCTAGCTTTCAAGGTCTTAAAGATCTCTCCATGGTCAAATGATGATGGCCGTAATGAATGAATGAATGTATTAATAATAATTCATTGCGTGCTCCTCTCTGTCTCCTCTGACAGTATTGATGGGGAATACGTGCCCATGGAAGGAGATGAAGTCACGTACAAGGTGTGCCCCATCCCTCCCAAGAACCAGAAGATCCAGGCAGTGGAGGTGGTGATCACCCACCTGAACCCAGGAACCAAGCACGAGACCTGGGCCGGGCAGATCATCAGCTCCTAGACGCTGGGTCTAGCCCAGGCTAACCCCAGTTGTAGGGTTATGGGGTTGGACTCTGTGTATGTCTGTGTGTGTGTCTGTGTCAGGGTGAGTTTGGGGTGTGTGAGGTAAATGTGGTGAATCCAGGAAGAACATCTTGTTGTCTTGATGGTTTGGGAGCTACAGTTTGAGCGCTTGGTGGGCTGGATGTTTTCATGGAAGTTGAGACGAATGGGTTTATATCCTGGGATTGGTGTATGGGTCCAAGGATGTTGTACCTTAGCTGGTTGGATGTTTTGAGGGGATAAGTGGATTAGGTTGGGGATCAGAGTTGAAGGGACTGATGTTGTTATGGGTTTTATATTGAGGAATTTGGCACTTGGATCCAAACGGATGAATTTCCAAGGACCTTGAGTGAATGTGGCTTTGATTGGGTATTGATCGATTGGTTGAATAAAAAAGGGATAGTTTCAAAATTAAAAGGGCAAAAGTGAGCAGAGCAAAGCATACAGCTCACCTTGATGTTACGTCAAGGTGGTGTTGCAGCATGTTGGAGGATCATTTCCTATGAGGGTTGGAGTTAACAATGGAGCAGATGTGATGAGACAGCAGAGCTATCCTATAGAGAATCAAATGGTTTGGTTCAAAAGGGATTACACAGAGATGAGACTGTGGAGCTAGTAATTAAGGAAGGAAGGAAAGAAGGTAAGATGATAGCAGGAAATAAGGAAGCAGGCCCGGGTAAGGAGAAGAACATGAAGAGTTTAAGTGTGTAGTGAGGCATGCGTTGGTACGAAGGGGCCGTGGAAGGTTTGTGTTTACCTAATGGAATGGAGGAAAGTAAAATGAAAATAAAAACAAATATGCACATTTCTTATCACTTTTAGAAACATTGTGAAGGATGCTGTTCTTTGTGAGCTTTGAATTTGTGATTGATTGTAAAGAACTCTCAAACTTTTGCGATTCAATGACAAAATGGTAGCCAAGGAGTTTTGAGAGTTCAGTGAAGTCAAAGAGAAAGACGACCAAGAGAGTGGGAAAACTTCTTAAATTATGAGTTTGAACCATCTTTTTATATTTATTTATTTAAGTATTTATTTATTTGTTTTCGGTCAGCAACGCAATGGCTTTCTAACCACGACTAGACAGTTCATTAATAAAACGTGTCTTCAAGGCTAAGCCTGTTTAAAGCCCTACTGCAGCGATACTGCCCTTTGTATGCCTTCCTTCAATTTTCATGGCAAGAATTCAGAAAACAATCAATTCAATCTTCCACAATGCAGTAAATAATGTCGTATGAATGTGACTGTTGCCTTTTTACAGACGATGATGTGATGTCCAAAATGGATGAACAAATACTGTGATGTTTTGGAGATTGTCATGTTCTAATCTTTCTTTCGATTAAAATAAGTGTGGCTAGCTTCAGGCAGGAACTCCTTCGGTTAAATGTTAATTTGTAGTAGCATTTTCCATAAGCCCCTAATTTGTCACCATGATTGTGATTGGACATTGTAGTGATTGTTATCTTTGTTGTTACTTTGCCACGGATAAACCAGGGACACTGTAAATCACGTTGGCTATACGTGTCTGCTAAATTACAAAACAGTAATGGATAAACCAGGGGACATTTTCGTGTGTCTTCACAAGCACTTTTATGTCAAATCACTGTGACACTGTGTATTGTCTCCTAGCGGAAATAAAAAAAAAAGTAATATAGCCAAATTGTGTGGAATTCCATTTCTCTTCACATCGCCAAAACTTTTTTAAAATTTGTATTTAATTTCACTGAGGGCAAAGAAAATAGTAATGAAACTTTCATGTTATGAAACCCTTTGTTGCCATTGACTACATAATAATGACTTTAGGGTTATAAACTAAGTAAGCGGCCTCATTAAGTACTTTATCTTATGGCTATGATCTGTTACAAAGATTGAATGCCTATTCTGTGTGATTATGGTCCAATAAAAGGACCAACAAGGAAATTGGTATATTCACAAAACACACACACACACACACACACACAAGTATGTATTTGAGACATCACTCTGTGTGTTTTATTAATTTGACCGCTGCTTAAAAGAGAGCTTTATTGAGTGAAAATAAGCGGATATTACTGCTGTTATATAATAGAATCTGTGGGATGACTGTATAATGTGCGTTTCTGTGACGTAGATAGTGAAGATGACTGTGCACAGGCGTGTGCTTGTAGATTGTGAGGTTTCATAGCTGACTGTATCTTTGTGTGTTTGTGTGGTTCCAACGATTAAATCCGGTCTACAAAATACACAAAGTGGGTTGTGATTTACAACCCTGCTGAAAGTGATGCTTCTCCTTTACCAACACATCAGTTTCTTCTCGTTGGCTACGCTCAGCGTTTTTGGAGGTTCATTAACAAATTCCTGCTTCAGCGTATGCAGCCAATAAACATAGGGGGCATCGGCTTACTCCCAGCCAAAATGTTAAGGGTTCAACCCACAGTCCCCATCTACCTAGGAATCCTTGAGCAAAATGCCCTAGCCCCTACGTGCCCCGAAGTCACGTTGGCTATACCTGTCTTCTAAGTTACAAAACAGTAATAGATTACAACGACGTGTTTGGATGATACCTTGAACAGTAAATAAACAATAAAAGGGAAATAAGATCAGATAATGCCATTTTCAAAATACTTTTGATTAATTTCATTCTCTACAGCCTGCGTAAGTCTGCGTACATTGATGTGTGTTGACGTTCTTATCTGCATACACGATAGGATCCTGTTGGTCGGGGGTTGTTCTTGGGTCAATATGACCCCACATCACACAACGCTCTATCAGTTCACAATAGAAAAAAATCATAAATCGGTGTGTTTACCTCCTTTATGACCCATGTGACATTTGACTGATGTTGTTACCCTGCACTTCTCTGTTTTTGACAATTAGCCTACGCTGTCTTCCTGATTAATACTTTCTAAAGTCACACACCAGCAAACACACACACACACACACACACACACACACACACACACACACACACACACACACACACACACACACACACACACACACACACACACACACACACACACACACATTGCTTAACTTTATCTAGCTTCACCTTCACCTGCTCCAAGTGACTGCAGACCCTGCCTGTCCCGTTTTATTGGGCCTGCTATCTAGATCAGCACACAAGAAACACATCTCTCGAATTTCCAAGAATTGTTTGGTGTATGTGTGTGTGTGTGTGTGTGTGTGTGTGTGTGTGTGTGTGTGTGTGTGTGTGTGTATGTGTGTGTGTGTGTGTGTGTGTGTGTGTGTGTGTGTGTGTGTGTGTGTGTGTGTGTGTGTGTGTGTGTGTGTGTGTGTGTGTGTGTGCGTGTGTGATCCTTAATTTCATTCATTTAAGATATGTGTGCTTTTAGTTTTTTCCCTTTCTATCTTTTTTACACCTGTTGTCTCAGTAAAAGATCTTCTTTGGATTATAATGGGTGACTTTATTGGGCTTTTGACTCAAAACCCCACCTTGACGGTGCGCTCTTTGTGCTAATGCTGGTTGTACATTAACGACAACCTGCAGTAAGAGAGATACAAACCAGACAGGAAGGCAGTTGTAAGCCTACGTGTGAAGGGCCAACAGCTCCGTGGATTAGGGGCCTACTCAAGAATACCAAGACCAAGACTACACGACTCTTGAATACTCCTTGTGTATATCTAAAACTCACAGTATATACGATCAAACTTTTATTTTGACAGCGGATAACATTCTACCTTGGACCACATGTAATCCCAATGAAACGTCTATTGATGGATATTTACCATTATCGTCAGATGCGTAGGCCTATATCTAAGGAAGACACCGATGGATGTGAGTTTTCTCCAGGAGGGCAATAGGGCTGAATAACTCAAAATGGACGTACGTTTGTGTCTCATAATGTCTACATTGAATCTGGTGTTTGGTGACAGTCAGAAGATTCAACATTGTAAGAATGGGAGCTTGATCAACGTGGTCTTGCTGAACGACAACGAGTCTCCCTGGAGTATGAAGTTTGTGAAGGGGAAAGTGTTAGAGGCAATTGAGCTAAATTCCCGAATCAACGCTGCGGCTGGTAAGTGATTTTATAGCCCTGTCAAGCATGGGCCTATTCCTTATACTTAACATATCTAAAACAATTAATTGTGATATTTATCCATTAGTCATTGACGAAAAATTGGAACATAATACTACTACTAATAATAATTCACTATATTTATATAGCGCTTTTCAATGACCCAAAGCCGCTTACAGTGCAGGGGGGGACCTAACTCACCACCACATATTAGAAAACATTTTATATTGCCATTACTCTGCACTGCACCTGTATACGCGAATGTGTGTGTGTGTGTGTGTGTGTGTGTGTGTGTGTGTGTGTGTGTGTGTGTGTGTGTGTGTGTGTGTGTGTGTGTGTGTGCACACGTAAATATGGAGTCGAAGTACATAGAGAAAACATCACAATATATAGCTTATTTTGATTTAAAACAAAAAAGCCCGAAAGAAACAGGGATCTCCCATGCTCTCTCATGCAATCCCTTCCATTTTTGAATAACAACCTCATAAAGCAACTTTTGTCAAATAGCGTCAAATAGCTGGAGTGCACTACTGCCCTCTAGTGGCAAGAGATCCATGAATGCTGCTTGAGAGAGAGAGAGAGAGAGAGAGAGAGAGAGAGAGAGAGAGAGAGAGAGAGAGAGAGAGAGAGAGAGAGAGAGAGAGAGAGAGAGAGAGAGAGAGAGAGAGAGAGAGAGAGAGAGAGAGAGAGAGAGAGAGAGAGAGAGAGGATTATTTCAATTGAAGGGTTGACATATTCACAATTAATGACAAAGAACACACGTAACTTACAACACACACAATGAGCTAGGTAAAGAGGCAGCACACAAATAATATAAATACAACAACTACTATACTAGACACAAATTTACTTTGCACTTCCAGGAAAAATATTACTATCTATTTGTAAATTCAAGCATAACATTAGCAATTAATAACACATAACCTATAATATTTAAGTCTGTATGTCTGTCTGTCTCTCTGTGTCCATTTTTGTGTCTGTGTCTGTCTGTATTTCTATTCTGCTATCTATCCATCATACGCCAGAGAGGGCTGGATAGTTAAATATGGTCTTATTTAATGTTTAAAATATTTGAATAACTTCCTGTGCTCTGTTCTGTCTGTTGTGCCACCATTAGACGTGAGCCAGAACGTCACAGCCCTCTTCAGTCCCTTCGACTCGAGACTCTACCGTATGAAAGGATGTGGCAGCAGCACGTGTAGGGGTGTGGAGGCCGTGAAGAGACTCAACGTGAGTGATCCCCACAGCCTGGAGGCCCTCCAGCTCTGTTTAGCTACACGGATCAGTCTGCACCTCCCGCTGCCCATCTCCTGAATTACAATGTTGTCCTGGGCCAATCAGGGCAAACTGGCAAAACTGGCACGGCAGAAAAGACACAAAACCTTAAGAGTTTATGAGTTTATGAGTAGGTACGAGCAACATTTCTCGCTGGAAAAAAACGTTTTCATTGTTTGGAACTGCGCATTGTGATGGCTCCACATATTTTGTTACACCGATTGGCTAAAGGACTTTGCCCATCAAGGCAGGTACTCCCGCTCACTGAAAGCAATGTGGGCGGGCAATTGATTGTTGACTATAATAATATCACAGACAATTGTGAGTTGAGTTGGTATCAGCGGTCCACTCAGCCATCGGTGTATTAATGGGTGAAGGTCATTGTGAAGCTTTTGAGTGTTTGAGTGCCCCTTGTTAGAGAACTCCACTCTAAATACAGTCCATTTCACAGTTGCGTAAAAACATTATGGTTTACTTAAAAGAATGGGGTAACATAGTCTAGTGCAAAATATCAACTCTCTGTTGGACTTGCCGTGCTGTGAGCGCACAGGGTGTCAGACAGTCATTACGCAGGTTTCTTATGTGTATGTGAACTGATTGCTTCTGACATCCTGCCACAGTAAACACCTGATCTGGTACATCCCTGCCCTGTTCCACTGCTCAGCCCATCAGGTCTGAGTGATTCTGTCTGGCTCTTCTTCCACAGGACTCAGGGGAGGTGGGGTGTGCCATACTGGGCCCCTCGTGCAACTTTGCCGTCTTCCAGATGGTGGAGTAAGTGGTTCCCTCTGCCCTCCATTCTTGTCCTCCTGTTTCTCCACGTTGCTCCTGCCACCTTTCTGACTCTCTCCAACCTCCCCATCCTCCCACCCCCTTACCTCCCCCCCTGCACCCTGTGACCCCCATCGACCTGTTGTTTCTCCGTGGTCCCATGGCTCTCTGGGTGTGCTCCCCCCCTGCCAGCACGGAGAGCGGTCTGCAGCTCAGCATGCCCATTATCTCGGCGGGGGGGTTCAGCTTGTCCTGCGACAACAAGCCCAACTTGCAACGGGTCCTGCCGCCGGCGCGCAAGGTGTCCAACTTCTTCACCCATTTCTGGAAGTTCAACCACAAGGTGAAGCCCTTGTGGGACTCCGCCTACGTCTACAAGAAGAAGGTCAACACCGAGGACTGCTTCTGGTGAGCGGGTTTGGATTTAACCGCCTGGTGACAGGGGGATTAGGGGCTGGGTTTGTCTGTCTGTCTGTCTGTCTGTCTGTCTGTCTGTCTGTCTGTCTGTCTGTCTGTCTGTCCGTCCGCCCATCTGTCTATCATATGTATGGGATGGCTGAATCTATACTTCAAAGAGCCTACCTGTAGACCTCCTTTAGCCACATCGCCCGAGCTGCTCATTAACGGAGCCTAAGGGCGTCCGCTGAACGGGTCTGTAGTAAAACCGTTCCTCACACCTTGTGTTCAGGTATATAGGCGCCCTGGAGGCCAACATAGCAGATTTCTTTAGAGAGGTTCACCTTCATGTTCTTCGTGAGCCGTGGGAGCTCCAATCAACGCTGCGCAACCCCCAGAACCGGACCAGCAACCGTGAGTCTGCCATGTTGCTCTGTGGAGATATTTGACCCAATGAATCCAACATAAATAGATATAAGATATTTGCATTGTTGTTGCCGCCTGAAGTTAGCAGGAGCGTTTCCCCGTCGTCGCTTAATCCCGATTTAAACACAAAACGAATGCAGCAGCATTGAGCGATTCGCCTGCAGGACAGAGCCGTGGGACGCGTTCATCCCCTCCCATCACACCCATCACTTGAGTCTGCTCCATGTAAACATCGACCTACGTTCAGCTCTGTTCAACTACCTCTCGCTGTCACTTCTGATTGGATGGCAGTGTTCATCGCGTGCGGATCCCCGGCTGACATGCAGGAGATGAAGAACAACACGGCGGAGGCCAACAGCAAAGACATCCTCTTCTTGCTGATCGACCTTTACAAGTCAGTCCCTCTTCTCCCCCTCTTTCCCTGGCTCTGTTTCCTCCCTCCTTTCAGCCTGTCCTCCCCCACTTTCTACTTTGATAAACAGACAACACTGATGTACACAACTGACGCACGCAAGCACACACACACACACACACACGCACACGCACACGCACACGCACACACACACACACACACACTCACGCGCGTTCACAAACTCACTCACACTCAGAAGGCAAGAAGTGGCAAGCTACAGCCTGCCAAGGTCGAGGGCTTCATGTTAGGCACAGTCCGAGGCAAAGAGGCGCACGCACGCGACGGTGTGCGTGCGGCTGCTAGGTGTCCCCTAACGCTGTGTCCCTGGGTCTCCTGGTTCACCAGTGATGAGTATTACAGAAACGCCACGTCCCTGCCCTTCATGGAGAACGTGCTGGTGCTGACCATGCCGGACGTCAGGCACTACAAAGTGGACATGGACCTGAGCGACAACACCACGGTGGTGAGAGCAGCAATGTTTAACATCCAGATGGGTTCGTTGATGAGCGCACTGTTTCACTGTGTGCGGAAATGTATGGGGAAATGTTTTTCAAAGCACATGCAAACTTGACCTATTTTGTTAAAATAGCATTCTCTGACTGATTCATTGGTGTTATATGTGAGGAAATGTACTAGTAAATGTTTAGTTTTTAATTATTTATCTATTTATCATTTTCTTATCTTTTTTGGTGTAATGACGGTTGTGATTTGACATTGAATCTGTGCCTTTCTTTTCTGTCCAGATGAATGACTACATGGCAGCTTATCATGACTCAGTGCTCCTCGTCGGGGAAGTGATGAGGAAGATCTGGGGAGAACTTGGAGAAGGCAGTGACATGCAGTCCATCAATCACAGCTACTTCAGGAACATCACCTTTAATGGTAAGAATATGGACAATACAAGAAATAATAGATTGGTAAAATTCATGTTTTGTATCAAGACACCAATAACATTACCCTCCCCAAAAATAACATAGAATATTTTAACTGATACAGCGATATAAGCATTCAAGTGAAAATTAAGACAGTTGCATAGATGTAATGGACTTCAACAAATCATGTCAAATTCTAATTACGTACTTTGTATCATTTTATGAGATATTTAAATGCATAAATACAGAAAAAACGGAAACCACTTCCCATGATTGGAGACATTCTACATTGGGCTTTAATTGGTCATTGCTGAGGGCAAGGGTCAAGTGGAGGCGCTATATGGCCCATTGTGCTGCTAGTGGTTTGTTGTTGTTGATCTCCTGCCTCACCTGTCCAGGTATTGGTGGGACCTACAAGCTTGACGAGCATGGAGACAGGGATGTGAACTTCTCGGTCATTTACACCACCGAAACCAAAAAGGTAACTCATCTGATGATCTGTAATATTCAGATAATAATAACTCTTATTTTATTATGTATAGGCATAATACCAGAGGTGTGATAGTGGGGGCGAGCGCAGGTGTATGTTGTCGCGTTACGGTGGCCACTGGCACGGCTAAAGACCCATAGGTAGCTTTATGAGCCTCTGCTCTCTTCGTCCCTATAATAATAATAATAATAATAATAGATTCAATTTATATAGCGCTTTTCACGTACTCAAAGCGCTTTACATAGGGGCACAAAAATAGATAAACAAAAAAAAAAGTTGATGGGGCTAGGGATAGTGAGTGATCTAGGGGTAGGCAGAGGAGAAGAGATGAGTCTTGAGGCGGGACTGGAAGATGGTGAGGGACTCAGAGTCACGAATATGTTGGGGGAGGGAGTTCCAGAGCCTGGGAGATGTCCTGGAGAAGGCTCTGTCACCTAGGCTGTGGAGTTTTGATGTGTGGGTGGAGAGGAGACCGGCTGAGGAGGATCTGAGGGCCCGGGGGGGTTGGTAGAGGGAGAGAAGATCAGAGAGATATGGGGGGGCCAAATGGTGGAGGGCTTTGTAAGTGAGGACCAGGAGTTTGTAGTGGATCCGATGTGAGATGGGGAGCCAGTGGAGATTCTTGAGGACTGGGGTGATGTGGTGCCACGCTTTAGTATGAGTGAGGAGACGGGCTGCTGCATTCTGGACCAGTTGGAGTCTGTTGATGGAGGTGGTGGAGATGCCGGCGAGGAGTGAATTGCAATAATCAAGGCGGGAGGAGATGAAGGCATGGATGAGTCTTTCTGCAGCGTGGGGTGTGAGGGAGGATCTGATCTTTGCAATATTACGGAGGTGATAGAAGGAGGTTTTGACAGTGTGGCGGATGTGGGATTCAAGGGAGAGGTTGGAATCAAAGATTACGCCAAGGTTGCGGGCCTGGGGGGAGGGGGAGACCGTGGTGCCGTCGATAGTGAGTGTGGGGGGGTTTGCAAGTTTACTGAGGGTGGATTTGGAGCCAATGAGGAGGAGTTCAGTTTTGTTGCTGTTAAGTTTCAGGAAGTTATTTTGCATCCAGAGAGTGAGTGAAGACAGGCAGGTTTCAATGTGGGAGAGGGGGGGGTTGTGGGGGGATTTGGTGCTGAGGTAAATCTGGGTGTCGTCGGCGTAGCAGTGGTAGTCCATGGAGAAATGGCGGAGTAATTGACCAAGGGGGAGGAGGTAGATGATGAAGAGGAGGGGGCCAAGTACAGAACCTTGGGGAACACCTTGTGTGACGGTGGCTGTGGCAGATGTGTGGTTGTGGAGGGAGATGAAGTGAGATCTGTCGGAGAGGTAGGAGTGAAGCCAGCTAAGTGCAGTTCCTTCGATTCCGAGGTTGCTGATTCTGGTGAGCAGGATGGTGTGGTTTACAGTATCGAAGGCTGCACTCAGATCAAGGAGGATGAGGAAGTTGAGGGAACCAGAGTCGGCAGAGATGAGGAGGTCATTGAGGACTTTGAGGAGAGCGGTTTCTGTGCTGTGGAGGGGGCGGAAGCCAGATTGGAGGGATTCAAAAAGGTTATTGGCGTGGAGATGGGATTGGAGTTGTGTGGTGACGATGCGTTCAAGGGTTTTGGAGAGGAAGGAGAGGTTGGAGATTGGGCGGTAGTTACTGAGGGAGGAGGGGTCGAGACCAGGTTTCTTGAGGGTGGGGGTGACAGCAGCAGATTTGAAGGCAGAGGGGACAGTTCCATGGGACAGTGAGGAGTTGAAGAGCTTAGTGAGGTAAGGGCAGAGAACGGGGAGGCAGGACTTGAGCAGGGGAGTGGGGAGGGGATCGAGGGAGCAGGTAGTAGGTTTGGAGGAGCCTATAAGTTTGGAGAGTGCAGGAGGGGTAATCAGGTCAAAGTGGGTGAGACGGCAATGGGGAGGAGGTGTTGGGAGGTCCAGAGAGATGGGTAGGGGAGAGGCCATTGAGTGTGCAGGGGGGTTATGTACAGGGAATAGTGAATGGTTGATTGCAGTGATTTTGTCGGCGAAGAACTGGAGGAATGAGTTGCAGAGATCTGGGGTGGAGGTGGAGAGGGCGCTGGTCCGCGGTTTGAGGAGGTTGCTCACTGTGGAGAAGAGGGTGCTGGGGTTTTGACAGGGGTCAGAAAAGATGGCGGAGAGGTATGCAGACTTGGCGGCGGTGAGGGCGTCTTTGTAGGCAGTGAGGTGGAGTTTGTAGGCTTGATGGTGGACCGTGAGTGAGGTTTTTTTGGAGAGTCGTTCGAGTTGGCGGCCGGTTTGTTTCAATTTGCGGAGTGCAGGTGTAAACCAGGGTGAGGAGGTATTAAAGGAGACAGTTTTGGCTTTGAGGGGGACCAGAGTGTTGAGGGAGGAAGACAGGGTAGCATTAAGGTGGTTTGTGAGCTCATCAGGTGAGATGAGGGTTGAGTCGAGGGGGAGGGTGGAGGAGAGCAGGTCAGAGAGATGGTGGGGGTCGATGGATTTTAGGTTACGGAAGGTGATTTCTCTAAGGGGGCGGGGGCGGGAGATGGGGGAGAGGATGGAGAACCGTAAAAGGTTGTGATCAGAGAGGGGAAAGGGGCATGGCCGGAGGTCAAGTACAGGGAGATTAATGGAGCAGACAAGGTCAAGGATGTGTCCTTTGTCATGGGTGGGGGAGGTGACATGTTGGGCGAGAGAGAAATTTTCCAATAAAGTGGTGAATTCAAATGAGAGCTTGCAAGTGGGGGAGTCCATGTGGATATTAAAATCACCAAGTAACAGCAGACGTGGAGAGAGGGTTGATGCTAGTGTGAGGAGTTCAGTGAAGTCAGAGAGGAATGAGGGATGAGGTTTGGGTGGCCGGTAGATGAGGATAACTGTTGTGGCGGAGGGGGCTTTGAAAGCAATGAATTCAAAGGATGATATTACTAAAGGGAGGGTGAGTTCTTTAATCAAATAGGTCCCTTTATGTATGACGGCGAGACCACCTCCACGGCGAGAGGGGCGGGGTTTGGCGATGTAGCTGAAACCAGGGGGAGATGCTTGGTTGAGGGAGAAAAATTCATTGGGTTGTTGCCAGGTTTCAGTAAGTAGAAGTCACCTATTAGCCTATTAAAAGTCATTGTGAAATCTTTGTGCTTTGACGTCATGAACGTTTATGAGCATGTTGTCATGTGATTTTTTTTTAGTATGGAACCTTATTCGCGTTCAACACGATGTACAATACCACCAAGCTGAACACTTCAAACCCAACTTTTATCTGGGGGAATAAACTTCCGTACGCTACGCCATACCGGGGTATGTGTTCGCACGCACGCACGCACGCACGCACGCACGCACCTGATCATTAGAAGATCAAACTCCAGACAGATAAGTGTTTTTATGGCCTAAAAATGGAGCAATGATATGTCGGTGTCACAAATGGACACATAAGATTTAATAAATGAGGTTACTTCTTTCTTGAAATTTTTATTTTCTGTCGGGACTTTAATGTTTTCTTATTTAATCTCAGGTCGGATTCCCTGTACTTCGTGTCTCCCCTGTCCCCTAGCAACAACTAAACAGATTATCATTTTTTTCTTCTTCCTCTTCTCCTCTCTGGCTGTCGACCCCCCCAGTAATGAGTACTAATGGCATCATCGTCATCGTTCTGTCGGTTACCGTGGTAGTGGTGGCAACCATTGCCTTCATCTTCTACAGGTTAGCAACAGCCAATTGAAATAGGTCAAGTCAATGAGGTCAAGAAGAGCAATGCGGGTGTGAGTCATCGCAGTGCTATTGGCTGATAAGATAACCCTAATGATGATGATGAAACAGCATGTTTACATGAACACTACTCAGCCAACCAGATAAAGACAGTCACTGGAATTATTTCGTTACTCACGTTAGTTCCATAAAGCGAGTTGATTTATCCCCAGAACACACTACTAATAAGCAATCATTATTGTAGTTCACCACTATTCAACTTCCGATTAGGACACTTTCACTGAAATTATTGTCAATGTTAACACGGTAAATAGTGTATCCATACCTTAACGGGCGTATTGCCTTACTCTGATTAATCAGCCTTAAGTTAACCAATGTGGGAATAGGTTAGTTGGGTTAGAGGGGTTAGTTATCAATGGTGTGTGTGTGTGTGTGTGTGTGTGTGTGTGTGTGTGTGTGTGTGTGTGTGTGTGTGTGTGTGTGTGTGTGTGTGTGTGTGTGTGTGTGTGTGTGTGTGTGTGTTCAGGCAGAACCGACGGGAGCGTCGGACCAGGAAGAGGTGGTCCCACATCCCGTCCGACCGCATCACACTGATGGAGCAGAAGGAGCACAACGTTATCTCCCTCAAGGTCAGAGGTCAAAGGGTCACGGGGTCAGGGGGTCCCTGAAGTAAAAGAGAGAGGAGATCCACAAAAATATATAAGAATGAGGAGGGTGCACGGCCCACAGGAGTAAAAGTGAGCATGACTATTATATTTTCATATTTTCTGCCCGTTTAGATCGACGATGAGAGGAAAGAGACGAATTACAAGATCCGTTGTGGACGCTACGACAAAAAGGTTATTATCTTTATGGCTATTTTATTATGAAACACAATTAGGTAAATGACACACACTTGAATGAATACATTAATGCAAAGGCAAATTAAGATGGAGTGATGATTCATTCATTAGTGGATCCAATGTGCAAATATGGGGCAGATTGTCTGTCACAACTTATGAAATAATTACTTGGCCTCATGTCAAAGAAAGCTAATTTGAGACACAAGTTACATACACCAAATTATTAATCGATTGTGTAATTGACAACTTCTGCCCTGTAAAGAATCAACGTTATTCAGCAAATGCAATTCTGATACCGTTGTCATGGGTCCAGGTTGTTATTCTAAAGGAGCTGAAGCACTCGGATGGGAACTTTGACGAGCCACAGAGAATTGAGCTGAACTCAGTAAGAGAGACACACACACACACACACACACACACACACACACACACACACACACACACACACACACACACACACACACACACACACACACACACACACACACACACACACACGTGTCCCAGGTGACAGTAATAATGTCTTCCCGCCAGATGCTGCTGATTGACTACTACAACCTGACCAAGTTCTACGGCACGGTGCAGCTGGAGCAGGGGGTGTTCGCCGTGCTGGAGTACGGAGAGAGGGGCTCCCTCAGGGTGAGCGGGGGTCCCACGGGCGCTGTTCGGCCCAGCCGTCCGACGCTCAGTTAGGAACCTCACTAATCAATAGAGACCGTCCGAGGCAGCCAATATTTGTGCCATTAATGTCATAAATGTATTTCTTTAATCGTATGCTGGGGAGAGATGATTACATGTATGGCATGAATGCACAACAGCATATCAAGACATTTTCATATTATTTTTTGTGAAAACTTTAGTTTAATGTCCTGCGAGAGACTCTCCTGTACTCTTACTGTACAGGAGAATTTGCCACTCATCATTGATCCGTCTCCTCAGTACGTGCTGAACGATAAGGTGTCCTACCCAGAAGGGACTTTCATGGACTGGGAGTTCAAGATCTCTGTGATGTACGACATCAGCAAGGTAACGGACGAACAGTTTTGATGGCAACAGAGAGTCGATTTTTTTTCACAGCTGAAGGCTGCGTGTGAATCTACGTCATATGGAAGTGTGTCATCGTGATCCCACGAGAGAGCCATAGGACATGTGTTCAGAGCGCAATGTAAATACGAGTAGTCCTGTCAGAGCTGAAAAAACCCTTATGTCACCACCAGCCTCTTTCACTGGACCGTACCAATCGTTGTATCATCGGATATATTATATGCTGTACACAACATTTAGTAATGTTATCTTATCAAAGATAAGATTACATTAAGCCCTAACTTGTGAATGAATTAATAGGAGCCAAGATTTAATTCTGAACAATCCTATCCCAAGAATCATTCTTTATTGTTATTCCTCCTGAAACAAAAACTTTATTATTAGGGTATTCTCTAGTAAAAGTAAAAGAAACAACCATTTGATGTAAAAAAAAAATATATTCTACATAAATAACAGGGTGTTAAAGTAATCAACATACACTTTAAAGTCCAAAGTATTTTATTTTGTATTTACCTAGTGTTCACATTCATGACAATCAAACCAAATGCAATGTGCTGTAAAACCCTGACTGCTCCGTGTCCTCAGTACGAGTCTTGCCTCCGTTGCAGGGGATGTCGTACCTCCACGCCAGCAACATACAGGTCCACGGACGCCTCAAGTCCACCAACTGTGTGGTGGACAACCGCATGGTGGTGAAGATCACCGACTTCGGCTGCAACACCATCCTCAGCCCCGGAAGAGGTGGGAGCCCCGTTGGAGCCCAATGGAAGAGAAGATGTGATTGTGATCGATACAATGATTGCGTTGGTATCAAAGATGTCGAGAGCTTTACACGGAGCAGGAAGTGACGTCAGGATGAGTGTGATGATGGGCGAGAGAAAGGGCAGGACTTCAGAGCATTGTTGGGTTTGGGCTTTATCCTTCTCCGTTACATGTTTAACATGTTGTTTAGTCAAAAGGCTCCATATTTAATCTCCCTGTCTTCCTTGTTGTTCTTCTGGTCACGTTCTTATTCTTCCTGCTCCGGGCACGGTTAACTGGCGTGCACCGCTACAAAGGAAGTAAGAGAAAGGGGAATTACAATTCATGACCCTGTCTCTGCCTTAGCAGGATGCATTGGAGGCTGTTGTTGGCATGGTTGCTTAAGATTCACCTGTCACCCGTCATGTCGTCTCCTCTTTTACCCCCTCCTCCTCCTCCTCCTCTTTCTCCTCCTCCTCCTCCTCCTCCTCCTCTTTCTCCTCCTCCTCCTCCTCCTCCTCCTCTTTCTCCTCCTCCTCCTCCTCCTCCTCCTCCCCCTCCCCCTCCTCCTCCTCCTCTTTCTCCTCCTCCTCCTCCTCCTCCTCCTCTTTCTCCTCCTCCTCCTCCTCCTCCTCTTTCTCCTCCTCCTCCTCCTCCTCCTCCTCTTTCTCCTCCTCCTCCTCCTCCTCCTCTTTCTCCTCATCCTCCTCCTCCCCCCCCTCCTCCTCCTCCTCCTCTTCCTCCTCCCTGTGTGGCCCCGCACCCGGCCAGACCTGTGGACGGCCCCTGAGCACCTGCGGCAGGAGGGCATCTCCCAGAAGGGAGACGTCTACAGCTTCAGCATTATCGCCCAGGAGATCGTCCTCCGCAAGAGCACCTTCTATACAGAGCGCTGCTCTGACCGGGCAGGTCTCTCTCTCCCTCTCCCTCTCCCTCTCCCCCTCTCCCTCTCCCTCTCCCTCTCCCTCTCCCTCTCCCTCTCTGTCTGTCCGTCTCCCTCTCTGTCTGTCTGTCTGTCTGTCTGTCTGTCTGTCTGTCTGTCTGTCTGTCTGTCTGTCTGTCTGTCTGTCTGTCTGTCTGTCTGTCTGTCTGTCTGTCTGTCTGTCTGTCTGTCTGTCTGTCTGTCTGTCTGTCTGTCTGTCTGTCTGTCTGTCTGTCTGTCTGTCTGTCTGTCTGTCTGTCTGTCTGTCTGTCTGTCTGTCTGTCTGTCTGTCTGTCTGTCTGTCTGTCTGTCTGTCTGTCTGTCTGTCTGTCTGTCTGTCTGTCTGTCTGTCTGTCTGTCTGTCTGTCTGTCTGTCTGTCTGTCTGTCTGTCTGTCTGTCTGTCTGTCTGTCTGTCTGTCTGTCTGTCTGTCTGTCTGTCTGTCTGTCTGTCTGTCTGTCTGTCTGTCTGTCTGTCTGTCTGTCTGTCTGTCTGTCTGTCTGTCTGTCTGTCTGTCTGTCTGTCTGTCTGTCTGTCTGTCTGTCTGTCTGTCTGTCTGTCTGTCTGTCTGTCTGTCTGTCTGTCTGTCTGTCTGTCTGTCTGTCTGTCTGTCTGTCTGTCTGTCTGTCTGTCTGTCTGTCTGTCTGTCTGTCTGTCTGTCTGTCTGTCTGTCTGTCTGTCTGTCTGTCTGTCTGTCTGTCTGTCTGTCTGTCTGTCTGTCTGTCTGTCTGTCTGTCTGTCTGTCTGTCTGTCTGTCTGTCTGTCTGTCTGTCTGTCTGTCTGTCTGTCTGTCTGTCTGTCTGTCTGTCTGTCTGTCTGTCTGTCTGTCTGTCTGTCTGTCTGTCTGTCTGTCTGTCTGTCTGTCTGTCTGTCTGTCTGTCTGTCTGTCTGTCTGTCTGTCTGTCTGTCTGTCTGTCTGTCTGTCTGTCTGTCTGTCTGTCTGTCTGTCTGTCTGTCTGTCTGTCTGTCTGTCTGTCTGTCTGTCTGTCTGTCTGTCTGTCTGTCTGTCTGTCTGTCTGTCTGTCTGTCTGTCTGTCTGTCTGTCTGTCTGTCTGTCTGTCTGTCTGTCTGTCTGTCTGTCTGTCTGTCTGTCTGTCTGTCTGTCTGTCTGTCTGTCTGTCTGTCTGTCTGTCTGTCTGTCTGTCTGTCTGTCTGTCTGTCTGTCTGTCTGTCTGTCTGTCTGTCTGTCTGTCTGTCTGTCTGTCTGTCTGTCTGTCTGTCTGTCTGTCTGTCTGTCTGTCTGTCTGTCTGTCTGTCTGTCTGTCTGTCTGTCTGTCTGTCTGTCTGTCTGTCTGTCTGTCTGTCTGTCTGTCTGTCTGTCTGTCTGTCTGTCTGTCTGTCTGTCTGTCTGTCTGTCTGTCTGTCTGTCTGTCTGTCTGTCTGTCTGTCTGTCTGTCTGTCTGTCTGTCTGTCTGTCTGTCTGTCTGTCTGTCTGTCTGTCTGTCTGTCTGTCTGTCTGTCTGTCTGTCTGTCTGTCTGTCTGTCTGTCTGTCTGTCTGTCTGTCTGTCTGTCTGTCTGTCTGTCTGTCTGTCTGTCTGTCTGTCTGTCTGTCTGTCTGTCTGTCTGTCTGTCTGTCTGTCTGTCTGTCTGTCTGTCTGTCTGTCTGTCTGTCTGTCTGTCTGTCTGTCTGTCTGTCTGTCTGTCTGTCTGTCTGTCTGTCTGTCTGTCTGTCTGTCTGTCTGTCTGTCTGTCTGTCTGTCTGTCTGTCTGTCTGTCTGTCTGTCTGTCTGTCTGTCTGTCTGTCTGTCTGTCTGTCTGTCTGTCTGTCTGTCTGTCTGTCTGTCTGTCTGTCTGTCTGTCTGTCTGTCTGTCTGTCTGTCTGTCTGTCTGTCTGTCTGTCTGTCTGTCTGTCTGTCTGTCTGTCTGTCTGTCTGTCTGTCTGTCTGTCTGTCTGTCTGTCTGTCTGTCTGTCTGTCTGTCTGTCTGTCTGTCTGTCTGTCTGTCTGTCTGTCTGTCTGTCTGTCTGTCTGTCTGTCTGTCTGTCTGTCTGTCTGTCTGTCTGTCTGTCTGTCTGTCTGTCTGTCTGTCTGTCTGTCTGTCTGTCTGTCTGTCTGTCTGTCTGTCTGTCTGTCTGTCTGTCTGTCTGTCTGTCTGTCTGTCTGTCTGTCTGTCTGTCTGTCTGTCTGTCTGTCTGTCTGTCTGTCTGTCTGTCTGTCTGTCTGTCTGTCTGTCTGTCTGTCTGTCTGTCTGTCTGTCTGTCTGTCTGTCTGTCTGTCTGTCTGTCTGTCTGTCTGTCTGTCTGTCTGTCTGTCTGTCTGTCTGTCTGTCTGTCTGTCTGTCTGTCTGTCTGTCTGTCTGTCTGTCTGTCTGTCTGTCTGTCTGTCTGTCTGTCTGTCTGTCTGTCTGTCTGTCTGTCTGTCTGTCTGTCTGTCTGTCTGTCTGTCTGTCTGTCTGTCTGTCTGTCTGTCTGTCTGTCTGTCTGTCTGTCTGTCTGTCTGTCTGTCTGTCTGTCTGTCTGTCTGTCTGTCTGTCTGTCTGTCTGTCTGTCTGTCTGTCTGTCTGTCTGTCTGTCTGTCTGTCTGTCTGTCTGTCTGTCTGTCTGTCTGTCTGTCTGTCTGTCTGTCTGTCTGTCTGTCTGTCTGTCTGTCTGTCTGTCTGTCTGTCTGTCTGTCTGTCTGTCTGTCTGTCTGTCTGTCTGTCTGTCTGTCTGTCTGTCTGTCTGTCTGTCTGTCTGTCTGTCTGTCTGTCTGTCTGTCTGTCTGTCTGTCTGTCTGTCTGTCTGTCTGTCTGTCTGTCTGTCTGTCTGTCTGTCTGTCTGTCTGTCTGTCTGTCTGTCTGTCTGTCTGTCTGTCTGTCTGTCTGTCTGTCTGTCTGTCTGTCTGTCTGTCTGTCTGTCTGTCTGTCTGTCTGTCTGTCTGTCTGTCTGTCTGTCTGTCTGTCTGTCTGTCTGTCTGTCTGTCTGTCTGTCTGTCTGTCTGTCTGTCTGTCTGTCTGTCTGTCTGTCTGTCTGTCTGTCTGTCTGTCTGTCTGTCTGTCTGTCTGTCTGTCTGTCTGTCTGTCTGTCTGTCTGTCTGTCTGTCTGTCTGTCTGTCTGTCTGTCTGTCTGTCTGTCTGTCTGTCTGTCTGTCTGTCTGTCTGTCTGTCTGTCTGTCTGTCTGTCTGTCTGTCTGTCTGTCTGTCTGTCTGTCTGTCTGTCTGTCTGTCTGTCTGTCTGTCTGTCTGTCTGTCTGTCTGTCTGTCTGTCTGTCTGTCTGTCTGTCTGTCTGTCTGTCTGTCTGTCTGTCTGTCTGTCTGTCTGTCTGTCTGTCTGTCTGTCTGTCTGTCTGTCTGTCTGTCTGTCTGTCTGTCTGTCTGTCTGTCTGTCTGTCTGTCTGTCTGTCTGTCTGTCTGTCTGTCTGTCTGTCTGTCTGTCTGTCTGTCTGTCTGTCTGTCTGTCTGTCTGTCTGTCTGTCTGTCTGTCTGTCTGTCTGTCTGTCTGTCTGTCTGTCTGTCTGTCTGTCTGTCTGTCTGTCTGTCTGTCTGTCTGTCTGTCTGTCTGTCTGTCTGTCTGTCTGTCTGTCTGTCTGTCTGTCTGTCTGTCTGTCTGTCTGTCTGTCTGTCTGTCTGTCTGTCTGCCTTCCTTCCTTCCTTTCCCTTTCTCAGCCAAGTCATAATTCTAATAACCTAATAATCCTATAACATAAGCGCTACTCCATGTGTGTCCTAACAGAGAAGTTGTCCAGGGTGCAGGATCCTGACAGCATCTCGTACTTCAGACCTGATCTAAATTTCGAAACTGCATCGGAAAAAGAACTAGAGGTGTGTGTGTGTGTGTGTGTGTGTGTGTGTACTTGTGTGTCACTCTGTATATATTTATGCTGTAACACTTAACAATAAGGATACAATAATAAACCATTAGCTAGTGCAGAAATAAGCATTATTATAATGCATTAACACAGGGGTTAGGGTCCCTAGCCTATTAAATAATGTATCAATTAGTAGCTTAGCTAACATGAACCCCATTACCTTCGTTAACTTGAACACAATTAGTTAACATGATCACCATTAGTAAATGATTACTAGACCATTAGTTAATTAATGGGTAATTAATGTACCCATACCCAGTTAAAGTATATGCCTGTGTGTGTGTGTGTGTGTGTGTGTGTGTGTGTGTGTGTGTGTGTGTGTGTGTGTGTGTGTGTATATGTCTGGCTCCATGTTGCAGGTATACCGGTTAATAAAAACCTGTTGGGAGGAGGATCCAGAGAAAAGACCAGATTTCAAAAAGGTTGAAAACTGTTTCGGGAAGATCTTCAGGTATATTCCAAGTCTATTTCATTAACTTAAACTTGCTGCAAATAGATCGACCATGATCGCTTTATCAGAATGAATCACTAAATCAAACGTGTTCCTTCTCTTCCCTTATCCTTCTGCTCTTTCCCCTCTCTCAATCTTCCAACCTCTGCTCTCCATCCCTCCTCCTCCCTCCCTCCTCCCTCCCTTCTCCCTCCCTCCTCCCTCCCTTCTCCCTCCCCTCCTCCCTCCCTTCTCCCTCCTCCCTCCCTTCTCCCTCCCTTCTCTCTCCCCTCCTCCCTCCCCTCCTCCCTCCCTTCTCCCTCCCCTCCCCTCCCTCCTCCCTCCCTTCTCCCTCCCTCCTCCCTCCCTTCCCTCCCTTCTCCCTCCCTCCTCCCTCCCTTCCCTCCCTTCTCCCTCCCCTCCCCTCCCTCCTCCCTCCTGTCTCCCCTGCTCCCTCCCTCCTGCAGTAACCTTCACAGCAAGGACAACGAGAGCTACATGGACAACCTGATCCGCCGGCTGCAGATGTACTCCAAGAACCTGGAGCTGCTGGTGGAGGAGAGGACGGCCCTCTACAAGGCAGAGCGCGACCGGGCCGACTGCCTCAACTACATGCTGCTCCCGGGGTGGGTTCAGGGCCAGGGGGTCCGTCCTCCCACCACCACTGTCCTGTGGACGTGACGGGGCAAGGGGGCGCTGTTGTTATAGTTTAAGTTTCTGTCATTGTTTGTAATTGAAGAGAAGCAAGCATTTATTAGAATGTCGACTGTGTCCTTGTGTCCGTCGGTATGTTTTGTCTGTCTGTCCATCCGTCTGTCTCTCCCTCTTCCGGTTTGTCTGTTGATCTTTCTTTCTGTCTCTTTGTCTATCTCTCCGTCCTTCTCTTACTGCTGTCTTTCTGTCTGTCTGTCTGTTTGTCTACATATGTCCCTTTCGTCCACCTGTCCATCCTTCTCTCTCTCCATCTCTCCCTCCACCCCTCCTCTCCTCTCCAGGCCGGTGGTGAAGAGTCTGAAGGAGACGGGGGTGGTGGAGCCGGAGCTGTACGACGAGGTGACGGTGTACTTCAGCGACGTGGTGGGCTTCACCACGCTGTGCCAGTACTCCACCCCCATGGAGGTGGTGGACATGCTCAGCGACATCTACAGGGGCTTCGACAGCGTGCTGGACCACCACGACGTCTACAAGGTAGCCTGGCCCCCCCCCGCCGCCCCGGGGCCTCTAGGCTGGGGGCCGCCATGTTGTACTCCACCAAACCACTGTCGTTACCTTGGTTACTGAGTGCTGAGTACAGATGTTTCACGTGTTATTCATTTGACATTTATTTTGCAACCATTGCCTTTTCATGAGGATTAACCTAGCGATGGTCAATGCTTGGTACTTATCTTTGGTAATATCTTTACTCTACCGACTTTGATATATATTGTTTCTCTGTCTTCTGACAAATGTACTTATGTAAGTCGTTATGGATAAAAGCGTCTGCTAAATGCACTAAATATAAATGTGATGAGACTCCAAAATGGGCAATTGTTGTGAAAAGTCTCTAATTGTTATAAGAGGTTTGGTATCAACTACATTTACAAACCTAACAACCCATGCAGTGGAAGTGTAAGGGCCCTATCTCGCATCCGGCGCAATTGACTCCCTACACTGACGCATGTGTCGTTGCTAGTTTGCAACTGGCGCAGAGCGTTCTTTTCAATATCAACTCGTCAGATGGAAATGCGCTCATGCCTCTTAAAGGGGATGGGAGATGGCACTCTCATTGGTTTATTGCACGTTACGCCCAAACCACACCTACGGGTAATTAGGCTACCTCAGACCAACCCTTTTTAGATTTGCGCCGGGCGCAAGAGTCATTTATGCGCCGGTAAAATAGCAACATCGCCATAGAACCGCCCACAAAGCTACTTGCGCTTGGCGCTTCTCGTTTCAGACCGTTAAAATTGGGCCCTAAACCACTTAGCATTGAGCTTCACTCACTCTTCAAATTCAAACCCCGTAACTAAACGGTCGCCGTGGTGACGGTGGTTGTCAGGTGGAGACCATCGGCGACGCCTACATGGTGGCGTCGGGGCTGCCCAGGCGCAACGGGAACCGGCACGCGGTGGACATCTGCCGCATGGCGCTGGACATCCTGGCCTTCATGGGCTCCTTCCAGCTCAGACACCTGCCCGGCATCCCCGTCTGGATACGCATCGGCGTGCACTCAGGTGAGGGGGGGCGGGGCAAGGCAGGGGAGCTGGGGGCGGGGCAGGGGAGCTGGGGGCGGGGCAGGGGAGCTGGGGGCGGGGCAGGGGACGTGTGTCTGGGCTTATGTGTGGAGTGATGTGCTCAGATGTTTTGTATTGGGATGTGACCGTTGTGTGTGCGTGTGTGTGTGTGTGTTTGTATGTGTGCGTGGGTGTGTGTGTGTGTGTGTGTGTGTGTGTGTGTGTGCGCGTGTGTGTGTGCGCAGGTTCGTGTGCAGCAGGAGTGGTGGGGATGAAGATGCCCCGGTATTGTTTATTTGGGGACACGGTGAACACCGCCTCCCGCATGGAGTCTACAGGACACCGTAAGCACCTTCATATAGATATAATATCTATCTATACTTACACACATACTACAGGGTACAATATGGAATCCACAGGGAGCTGGGCACACAATCATGTGTACAAGTATACCTCCGATGGACGGACAAGCGGACATCAGTCTGCTATTCTCGTAAACACTATGTACAGTATGTTTATACTACAGACGTCTGTGGATGCACGTCTTCCTATGTCTCCTCACTAAACGGAACGTGTGCCCCCCAGCCCTCAGGATCCACGTGAGCGAACCCACCGTCAAGATCCTGGGACGGACCGGCTGCCAGTTTGAGTTCGAGGCCAGAGGGGAGACCGTCCTCAAGGTACGGCTAAGCTTTCCTAACAGCTTGGGGGACATGCAGCTGCAGAGAGATATCGAGTGAGATAGAGGGCGATAGACATAGATAGACAGACATGCAGACAGAGAGAGAGAGAGCTGGAGAGATTGGTAGATAATTGATTGAACAAAGAGCAAGAATCGTATCTGCCAGGTATTATCTAAAATACAATGTCATAAACGAGTGTGTGTGTGTGTGTGTGTGTGTGTGTGTGTGTGTGTGTGTGTGTGTGTGTGTGTGTGTGTGTGTGTGTGTGTGTGTGTGTGTGTGTGTGTGTGTGTGTGTGTGTGTGTGTGTGTGTGTGTGTTAAAGGGTAAGGGCACAGAATCGACGTACTGGTTGACGGGCGAGAAGGGAGAGGATTATGACCTGCCGACACCTCCGACCACGTATGTCATCACTTCCTGTTCCTGCTCTCCTCATTTCTCAGTTCTCACACACACACACACACACACACACACACACACACACACACACACACACACACACACACACACACACACACACACACACACACAAACGTACAAATCATATATTATCAGAGTGCACGTGTGTAAAGAGTGCAGAGCATGTCACGTACTCACATGATAATCCAATCTATATTATTTTGGTCCGTTTGTTTCGGCCAGGCACTCAGATAATATATCTAATAGTAATAGATAACGACCGGATATAATTCCATCATGACGTGGGAAAATGTTTAACCTTTTAACTGTTGGGTTATAAACTTGGAACACTGGAACCATCGTCATTATCCTGTCAATGTTGGTTCTCTTTCCTTTAACTCTATGGACTACTACTACATTAATCTAAGAGGGAAGTAATCACTGATTCGATTTGACAGTGGGTGTATTTTTCCTCATCATTTCTAATCATTTTGACAAAACAGATAATTGCATTTAAAAAGTTACAAATGCTCTTTGGTTATGTTGTTCTATAGATTTAGCATTGTCTAATTTCTTTTGTATTGTTATTGTTTTTTCATATTTATGCTCTAAAGCTGTTGTATAGTTGTCGTATCGATGTTATATTGTCATATATGCTCTATTGTTGTCGTATAGTTGCCATATTCATGAAATATAGTTGTTAAATTGTCATATTTAGGTTGTTGTCATAGTGATGACGTGTTTTTGTCGTATTGGCGTTCTATAATGTTGACGTCTTGTTGCCGTAGTGAGAACTTCCAGCGGCTACGGCAGCACCTGGCCCAGATGATTCTAGAATGTGTGGAGCGGCGTTCCGTGGGCTC
The DNA here is from genome assembly GCF_031168955.1 of Gadus macrocephalus. Classification (NCBI taxonomy): domain Eukaryota; kingdom Metazoa; phylum Chordata; class Actinopteri; order Gadiformes; family Gadidae; genus Gadus; species Gadus macrocephalus. The sequence goes on from NC_082399.1 coordinate 9,688,938, forward strand.
CATCAGGAAGAGGACGCCCCGGCCGCAGAGGCAGATAAAGATGGAGCAGGAAGGGGATCACTACCAGCCCGAGTACCTCCACCTGGCCACCGTGGAGAACACCCTGAGCACCTTCCTGTGAGCCCAACGCTACTGACCAACCCTGCACCTGACCCACCCTAACTAACCAACCCTAACTAGCTCACCTTAAGCGGAGCTGCCGTACCTCATCTCTGAACTGTATCTGACCGTACCAGTTTAAATGTGCGGCTAATCACACCACCAGGTGTGAGTGTGATTAGCCGTTTAGATTAGGTGTGTCCACCTAGATGTGTGCTGAATAGATCAGTCTACCAGCCTACCCAGTGGACTGTAGAAAACGTTGCTCATCTATGCGTCATAGATCTAGGTGGACACGCCCATTTGTGATGTCAGAAGAGGCCGATTTTTAAAAAGGCTTGTAGCACTCACACCTGGTGGTATAATGTCACCTTTAGATATCCACCTGATCGCACAAACCAAACCACACATACCCAGTCAGGTAAGGAGAATAACCTGTTTCAAGTTTGGCCCGCAATCCATAATAACATGTTATATAATATAACATATGAATCTAAATCTGACATGGTCATTATCATCTGTTCGATTAAGGTTCGAAGAGGTCATCTTGGCTCAATCCAACTGACCAGAACGTTTTCATCTAGTGCTTAGTCCAGCTAGACACCCAAGAATTCTCTCACTCAATACTGTGCATTTAGTATTATTTCTGTTACCTTTACTCTTTCATTAGAATATTTTAAGCTGTGTTGTCCTTTGGTATTCGAATATTTGCTAAATAAATGTGTTTTATTTTGCATGTAAATCATAAGGGCCAGTATAAAGTCTAATATATATATGTGGTAGAGACAAGCCTACTTGACGCTCGTGTGAAGTTCACAGAAAATTGTTGTAAAGAAACAAACGTAACCATTTCTACTTTATAAACAAAAGATAGGACAACTTTATTTTGTTGAGGGTGAAATTCACTTACAATAAATAATTTAACCTCACCCTGGGCATGTATTGTGGAGATCATTGTACATGGTATATTACATCAGTTGGTTTCATGAAGTGACACGGCGGTTACAGGAAGTGATGGATACAGAAAGTGACTTGTAACATTTAGCTTGAGGCGATTAAGAGTCCAACGTTAGCACTCTGTACAATCACATTGGGTGCATGGGCACGTCCTATTTTTGCAGTGTTCAAAGGGAAAAATCCAGCACAACATATTTATTAATTCCTTTATTTTGTATTTGCCTGACACAGCTCGCTCACTTAAGAGGCCACTGTGCAGTCGGCTTGATTAAAAAGGACAGCAGTTGTACATTTGAATTGGAACTAAAAAGACACGGAACAAAAGTACAGCAGAATCATCAGACATGGTGAATAATTCAATGTGGTTCCACTAGCTATACCGGTGAGTGGGCGGCGTTCCCTATACAGTGAATTGAGTAGGCCTACTGCCGTTATAAAATGGAGAAAGTGGACGCTTAACACAAAAACGGACGGAATTATATAGAAAATTAACTACACACAATTTGAACACGCGGCAAGGTTCAACAGCTTGTTGGTTGAACAGCCCACCGGGGGGACCTTGCCTGGTTTTTGCAGAGTTTAAAACTTGGATACTTATTCAAAATAATAGTGAACTGAAAAAATAAGTATCAATCCTTCACGTGAAACATGAAGAAATTCAAATGTAGGCTACTTTAAAAGAAAACACCACCCACACAAAGCACAGCAAATAGTGTCAAATATAAACGGCGAACATAATACATTCCCTAATAATAAATAAACTTGTAAACAAATAATAAAAAAACAACAACCATAATAAGGCATGAACTTCTTGAACTGTACAGCGTTGAGGCGTTCCATATAACAGGTGTTAGCCCACTCTATCTATGCACCCGCGCGTCACCTGTCTGTGGGTCTCCGAGACCTGAAGCGGTAACCCAACAAACACCGTCGCATAAAGCAATCAGACTAAAATGTTGCTACGCGATTGCTTTGAGCTAAGTTGCGGTCAAGCATCTCCAAACTTCCCGTCGCATACCCATCCTGTAGTACTCCCCTGATAACACCATAGCGTTTAGCTTGTACACTTTTTTTGCTGCGTAAAATCAAGGCACACTATGATCCATAAAAACCCCACAAACAAATGAAATGCAAAAACAGTGCTGCCCTATCCGTTTTGTTCTATTATCTCTAGGAATGAAAGAAATTGGCTGCAGCATGAGTCCTAACTCGTTCTCAACACGATTTCTCTCTGAACATAAACATCAATGAGAAACGTAGTGTTGGTTATGCTTTAAGTGACCAGAAACTGGAATGTTGGTATCATAACAATGCTGCCATTCACGCAAACAAAAAAAACACCCTCAGCCATGGACAAAAGAAAGCTGAAGTCCCTCACTCGCAAATACAATTCCCCTGGGATTATCCGTAAGAATATCTCATGGGGTGAAACAAAGCTTAGCTCCTCTTACCCTAGATTGTCTGTCATAATACTGATTGCCTATTGCTTTTACTAGTTATCACATGTGGAGTATCTTTTGCCCTAGACGAGAGAGCAAAATATATATTTGCCAATTTACCCTGATGACTATTATAGTGGACATAGGTGACCAGCAGGGGGCAGGCATAAGACGCTAATGAATGGGCCTACTCCCAACTGATAAACATGATCACTTCATTCCTTTGGGTTGAATGAAGCAAATATATACAATTATACAATCTGCCATATGCAGGTGTACAGTTAAAAATATATAGGAAAGCTACGTGTCTGCCCCCAAACAAATATAAAGTAACGACAGGGACAGGATACGAGCGGCCATCCTAAACGACTACGAACCGTCAGCCTGCTTCCAGTCTCTGACCCTCCCTCCCTCCCTCGCTCTCTCTCTCTCTCCATTTCAATGCACGGTCCCATCAACATCTCTCTCTATCATTGTCATTCTCCAACGCACACGCTGTCACTCTCTCTATCTCTATCTCTATCCCTCTCTCTCTCTCTCTCTCTCTCTCGTATTTTCACTCTCAGCCAGGGGCAAAAGCTGGCCCTGGATGCTAGCCAGTAACAGTGTGCACGACACACAATCTATTACTGCTGAACACACAGAGACACACAAACACACACACTTGTGCCTCAGGGAGCATTCTCACAGCACGTCCCTACACGATGTAATCAGATGTTGTGTGGGTGCGTTCAGGACAAGCTGGGAAATGAGAAACTAAGTGGGGATCGCTGGTAAAGTGTTAAGAGCGTGGGGGGAGGTTTTCTGTGTCTAAAAAGACTAGGCTCAGCTCTGATGTCTCTCTATCTTTATTTATGGGGACATAAGCAATGAAGGGTCTCTCTGTTGGGTGTCTCATCAAAGAGAGGTACATGGACAATGAGATTCCGTGCTTTGGGGCATTTCTTTCATACAACTCTCAAAGCGTTCTTTGTACCTCCGCGCAATACGAGCGTTGACTTACAGGACATTTTCAGTTTCTTTTTAACAATTTTGATCTTTGGTAACAATTTTACTAAGTTCACTACCTCCCCTGGCAGAGGAAATGTTTTGTAAACATTATCAGATAAACAATTTATTTTCCAATAAGATGAACATGTTACCAAATAGTGTCGACAATTTTTCAGCAGCATGTTTTTCAAATGCTATTCAAATTGCATTTAACCCCCAAAAAAGGATCGAAATGCCGATGGGGAACCACTGAGATGTCACAGAAACGCGTTGCGTTCAAGCATATTCCTACCACCGACCAACAGCAAACAAGGTCAGAGTGTGTGCTATTTAAATGTTACATCCTCGATCCATGGATCTGGAAAAGCTGAAAAGAAAACCCCAGAAGAAAGTTAGTCGTTTTGAATACAAAGCAGGGAGCAAAGCACAGCCTTTTGCTTCTACATTTCAAACTATATGTTTAGCCTGGGATGTTGATGATAGCAATGGTAATGGTGACAGGATGTCCAAACAGAGTATTATAGATGTCCATGGCCATGTCGGGACAGAGGGACAGGATGTGTCCATCGACAGTAACATGGAATAAAAGTCATTTTATATAAAAAAATAAATAATCAAAAGCTTGTTTCCGCTCTCTAAGCCTTCACAACATACATACATATCTCTGGGTAGAAATGGGGCCAACATAAGTGTGCGTGTGTGTGGTGATCAAAAGGACAAATTCTAACACCACTCGCTCATAAAGGTTGAGTTATTCGATAATACAGCATTGGTGATGGAAATCCATAGAGGGGACAAAGTGGGTCAATATCTCACTTACACACACACACACACACACACACACACACACACACACACACACACACACACACACACACACACACACACACACACACACACACACACACACACACACACACACACACACACACACACAAGCGCCTACAGGTCATATTGATGAACTGGGCACATTGCTAAAACCAAGCCTGCCCTCTTTCATGCAGCTTCCAAATGAAAATGCTAGCTTAGCCCTTGCCTCAGTTTGATGACGGGCAATACCCTTAACTTCCACAATATTTAAATATAAATGGAATTATAAACACTACATGACTCTGTTTTCTATCTATTTCTCCATCTCTCTATATCAGTATATCCATAAATTAAAAACAAATAAAAAGATTAAAAACAAAGATATATACACACATATAGCAGACACATAAACACCCACACACAAAAGGTAAGACAACTACTAGCTCTAGCTCGCTAGGAAATAAGGTAGCACAGGCTAGCTCGTTAGCACATGCTAGCTCATTAGCATAGGCTAGCTCTTTAGTAAACGCTAGCTATGGATCCTCACCCATCAGTGTCTGTCTGTGTGGCAACATGGCAGCCCGAGAGTGTCACTCTCTAAGCCACACCTCATTGGGTGTGGTCCCTCTGCCTGCCTCTTGGGCTTGACCAGCACCATCACCAGCACCACCACCACCACCCTCCACCTCCACCTCCTCCTCATCCTCATCCTCAGCCTCCTCCTCCTCCTCCTCCTCCTCCTCCACCTCCTCCTCCTCCTCCTCAGCCCGGGCTGCTCCCTCCTGCTGCAGATCCGGAACCTTCCATGAGCACGGCGGAACCACGGTACAACAGAACCACACACAAAAATAACCAAAGAAAATACGAGACAGAAAACGACAACACAATGAAAAAGGGGTGATTAGCGCATGAGAGAGAGAGAGAGAGAGAGAGAGAGAGAGAGAGAGAGAGAGAGAGAGAGAGAGAGAGAGAGAGACAGATGGATAGATAGAAAGACAGACAGAGAGCAGATGTGATGAGATGGAGTGTGCTTGTGAGTGACATTTGAGCGGCTGGTGACATTCTGAGTTCTCATTGGAGAGTGCAGATCAGACAGATGACATAAGCATCTAGAGAGGGGGGGGTATAACACACCCCTCCACAAGCACCCACTCATATACATACACACACACACACACACACACACACACACACACACACACACACACACACACACACACACACACACACACACACACACACACACACACACACACACACACACACACACACACTGCAACAAAAAGTGTGTGTGTGCATCTGTGTGTGTGTTCTATTCTAAGTGTGTTAGGGTGTTCTGTGAGTGTTCTCTGCGTGTATATGTTTTTGTGTTTGTCTGTGGGCTTGTGTGCGTGTGTATGTGTAGGTGTGTGTGTCTGTGCGTGTGCTTGTGTGTGCATGTCTGTTTTGTATCTGCACATGTTCTGTGTATGTGATCCTTGGGTGCGTGTACGTGTGCTTGTGCATGCGTACGTGCATGTGCATGCGTGCGTAGAGGAATGTGTGTGTGTGTGTGTGTGTGTGTGTGTGTGTGTGTGTGTGTGTGTGTGTGTGTGTGTGTGTGTGTGTGTGTGTGTGTGTGTGTGTGTGTGTGTGTGTGTTGCCCCCCCCCCCCCCACCTTGGTCTTGTGGCTCTGCTCGGTGGCCACACCGGACCCCGCTGTGTGCAGCTCCTTGGAGACCACACACAGGAACTCAGCCTGGTCCTCAGTGCCATAGCTGTATGACGAGCCGATGTTCACCATCTACAGGGGGGGCGGAGGGGGGGGGAGAGAGAGGGAGGGGGGCAGGGGGAGCGAGAGGGAGAGAGGAGACACGTTGTTGTGAGAATGACCATTTGAAAATCAGGAAGAAAGACAAAGTTAAAACAAAAGTGGAGAGAAAGACAGCGAGGGAGAGACTGAGTGAGTAAGTGAAAGAGAAAGGGGCAAAATGTAATTGAGACGGCAGGTTGAGGAATTCAGATGGTATAAAAAAATATCATAGAGAGGAATGATGAAAGTAGAGAGAAAAGGGCAAGAAAAAAGAAAAAGCTAGATGTGTTCAAATAAGGAAGTGAAGGTGCCTGTGGAAAATGAGAATACATGAGAGTAGGCATCAAGGAGAGAGAGAAAGAAAAGCAAAATGAGAGTGAGAGGGATCAGACAATGAGAGGACACAACATACACATACACACACACACACAAACACAAAAACAGAGGGACAGAGAGAGAGAGAAAGAACAACAGAGAGATAGAGAAAGAGCAACAGAGAGAGAGAGACAGACTGACAGACAGACAGAGAAATATCCAACATCATGATGGGAACAGAAGGAGATGCATGCTCATGGACATCAGAGGGAAAGGAGGCATCACACAGCAGTTCCTCCACACGCAGCGAGCGTTTTAGCGCCAACGTCTGCGGCTGGAGAAGATAAGTAGGGAGGGATGTGCAGAGGACTGGGGATCCGGGTCTGCTGCATGCACGGCCTCCTGGCGCCACGGCGACGGGACCTCGGGGTCTGTCCGACGAGCACGCCGACTTGTTTAAAAAGACCGGGAAATATCTGGCTTGAGGGAAATATTTATCACAGAGATAAACTAAATTAAAAATCCCCCAGATGTGCCCGTATCCCTATGTGACCTGCGGACCATATGTTAGGGTCGTTATGGATGGACCATAAATACTCAGATCACGACATCCTTGTGATTAAAAACACATCAGGGAGGATCAAATTAACCTCCCACAGACCCCCCGCGAGGAGATCCTGTTCTTGGGCGGACGCCAGGCCATGGCGGCCTGATGTGTGTGTGTGTGTGTGTGTGTGTGTGTGTGTGTGTGTGTGTGTGTGTGTGTGTGTGTGTGTGTGTGTGTGTGTGTGTGTGTGTGTGTGTGTGTGTGTGTGAGTGTGTGTGAGTGTGTGTCGGTGGTGGGGCAGGGCAGCGAGTAAGTGCTGTGACACGGGGCAGGGAGCTGTCAAGGGGTCAGAGGTCAAGGGGTAAAGATTCTAGGCTGGGAGGCTAGAAAAGGTGGGGGTAGAAGGGGGGGAGGAAGGCGGGGGAGGGGGGGGGGGGGGGGTTTTCAGCGGCAGCGTGAGTCCAACCCACAGTCCAGAGCAGTCCGGTGCGGGGCTTTCTGCAGGTGCGCACGCTGACCTGCTCAAACTTCCAGCCGTCGGACATGGTGGACACCATCTGGGTGAGCTCCTCCTCCTGGCATTGCAGCACCCGGTACACGTGCTTAGGGGGCACCTGCTGAGGGAGAGAGGGAGGGAGGGAGGGAGAGAGGGAGAGAGGGGCAGGGTTAGCATGGAGAGAGAGAGAGAGAGAGAGAGAGAGAGAGAGAGAGAGAGAGAGAGAGAGAGAGAGAGAGAGAGAGAGAGAGAGAGAGAGAGAGAGAGAGAGAGAGAGAGAGAGAGAGAGAGAGAGAGAGAGAGAGACACATGACCGTCTGAGCATGAGTGCCTTAGAGTGCCATTTGACATCACGGTGGTTAAGCACGAAGAACAGCACAAGATTGTGCGCGCTCTATTTCTTGAAAACAAACACAAGCACTCAAACAGAAGCACTGAAGATCTATTCAAGGGCTGCACCTTTGGGTGGCGTCTGTGTATACATATCACCACACAGTATGTAGGAGATTCAGCCCCTAGTTAAAGGCCCAATCCCATTCCTACCCCTTACCCCTTCCCCTTACCCCTCCCCCTTGTTTTGAAGGGGTAAGGGGTAGGAATGGGATTGGGCCAAAGTGTACTGTACAGTGAAGACAGTAGATTGCAGAACCATCTGTCTGTGTGTGCGTATGTGCTAGCCTGTGTGTGTGTGTGTGAGATGGGGGGGGGGGGGGCACGCTATGAAACACAGATGCATTATATAAGACAGAGAAAGAGTGATGAGTTTTCCTCATACGGAGACAACAGAGAAGAGGAGGAGGAGGAAGAGGAGGAAGAGGAGGAGGAGGCGTATAACACCACCAGTCCTATGAATAGCACCGTCCAACCTGATATATGGAGAGGAGGGAGGGGAAAGGGGCTTCTTGAGAGATTTCACGAAAGGGATTTTGATTAACACTGCAACTGGGCTTTTTCGTTGCACTGAAAAATGTATGATGTCTGCAATAATTTAGCTTTTCCTATATTCAGGTTTCATAATATATGGCTGTAATGGTACAATATATATATAAAGTTATAGGGGTGTGTGTGTGTGTGTGTGTGTGTGTGTGTGTGTGTGTGTGTGTGTGTGTGTGTGTGTGTGTGTGTGTGTGTGTGTGTGTGTGTGTGTGTGTGTGTGTGTGTGTGTGTGTGTGTGTGTGTCAAAGTCTGTAGCCTGTAATACATGAAGGGTACTTTATCCTCACAGGGTTTTTTACCGGCACCCGAACACACCTCCTTCTCTTCCCTGTTTTGTACGTCTTTGTGGGGGACAAAGTGTGTATCTGTGCGTGTGACAAAGTGTGTGTGCGTGCATGCGTGCGTGTCTGTGTGCGTGTGCGTGTTCTCCTCCTACCTGTGTGGCCTTTGAGTCCCTCTCCAGGATCCTCTCCTTGATCAGCTTGATTAGAGGGGTGATGTTGTAGAACTCAGCCTCCTCAAGCACCCCTGGACACAACAACCAACCAGGCACTCATTGTTTTAGCAGCTCCGTGTCGCTCACAGGAGGTGTGTTTAATGTCCTCCGCAATTAGGGCTTTCTTTTCAGTCTGCCGGGTTGTGTAGGTAATCAATCTAGGGAATGGGCTTTACATCATCCATTGATCATTATTAGTATCATCGCAATTAATCTGAATTATCGGGTAGGGGAGTGTGTTGTTGAACCCGGATATCCCTCGTCGGCAGAAAATATGAGGGTGTCTGGACACTGGAGGGTGAACGTGTGAAGGATTTGAATGAGTAAATGAAGTCACACCTTCCTCCGCCAGCTCCTTGTTGTAGACCAGTTTTCCGTGCCGCAGGTAGTTGAGGATGGGGCCGAAGTAGGTGGGGTCTCTGTCGATGACGTACGCCCCCGTCTCGTCCTGTGGCAAACACACAGCCAATCGGGTTGGTTAATGCAAGTGATCCCGTGAAGAGAAGGTGGCATGACTTCATTTAAGGACAAGGCAAGTGTTACACGGATATCTATTTTGCTTGAGTTCTGAGGATGAGAACATTGTCGTCGACATAATGCTAATACTATGGAGGAGCTATTACTTCCGCAAATAAACTGAAAAAAACGAAAAATATACAGTATATTATTTGTATTTTGGTAGTATCTCCAGTTTTGATGGTATGTGATGGTCGTCAGCCTCACTTGTAAGACACTTGGGCAAAGAGTGCTTGCTGAATGAACTCTGTTTACATTTGTTATATCTTCTTTTATTATAGTTGTTGACATCCTCAATGATAGAGCGATTCATCATCATCACTGCTCGCTGAAGGGCAGCCAGACTATCGTTATTTATACTGAAGAGGCTTATGTCAACCTCCCACTCCAAATTCACTCTCGACTTCAAATGAGTTCAACAATACAGAAGTCCAACCCAGAAGGACAAAGTTAAAATGATCAACCGTCATCTTCTGTGCTGATCGATGCATATTTATTAAAACGGGCCACCGCACCAGCCATTAAATCTCTCCCACTGCCCGTTTCCCTTCGCTCAGCAGGAAACTGTTCACCTCTGCCAATTAACGGCCGCAGCTTGTGTGGAAACACATTTTTCAGGGCAGTTTCACAGTGGAACTGCCCTTGTTAAAACCATACAGACACGCACACTGCGTTCAGGGTTAGGGCAGCGTGCTCAGCGGTCCTACATAAGAGCTCCACTGTATCTGGTATCACTGCACACTGTGTGCACCCGCACCACGACGCCCCTCTGTTCTCCTTTAGGTCCTCCTTGTGGTAGTCATGTGATAGCGGGGGAACCGCGACCAACACTTTCCCACGTACACACGTACACACACACACTACAGCGGCCACTGTCTCCACCGCTGTCTGTGCTGGTGGTGTTGTCCACGCCAGTAGCTGAGGGCATTAGGGAGCTTGCTGAACACACCCCATAAGGACTCCAGTCCGGTTGGGCGTGCGGAGGAGGGAGAGGGAGGGAGAGGGAGTGAGTGTGCAGTGCCGTTAGGACACGCCTTTTCACTTGACTTGTACTTCGTCTGTAAGGCAGATTCCCTTTTTGCTCGCAGTGCGCACCGCTGCTCCATCGCTCCTTGAAGCCAGAGCTTATGTTCCGAGCACTGCCGATAAAGATGAGGATACCAGTCTGATCAATGGAGGATGTCATGAGAGGATAGACACGAGGACATCAAATATATATTAAACCATTACGTAGTCGCGCGTACACACACACACACACACACACACACACACACACACACACACACACACACACACACACACACACACACACACACACACACACACACACACTATGAAATCATGTAAACATGTTAACATGAATGAGGAGGCTTCTGGAGGGCACCTCTTCGTCTTGGAAACATGATGGAGAAATATGAGCCAGCCAATAATAGAACATGGCCAGAGATAGAGAGAGATACACAGTAAGAGAGAGCGAGAGATACAGTAAGAGAGAGAGAAAGAGAGATGGCTTAACAGTATGATGGCACTGTGACATGAAGAGAGGGTGAGGTAGGTCAAGTGTGAGAGAGGGAGAGAGAGAGACGAACATCCTGAACACACTGACAAGCAGAGCTAGGGAGAGAGGGAGAGAGAGAGAGCGAGAGAAAGATACAGAGAACGGGGCAATATGCAAAGGGAGCAGGAGGGAGGGTGAAGATTAAATAGGGGAGGGATGGGGGACCGATCAGGGGGTAATTGGGGTCAGGGTGGATGGAAGGCCTGAAGACATGAGCAAGTCATCAGCACACTGTGGATCTGTGTCCGTGCGTGTGAGTGAGTACGATAGGAAAAGAGACAGACGGAAAAGAGAGGCAGAGAGAGAAAGAAAGAGAGAGGTAGAGAGAGAGCAAAAGATAGACCTATAACAGAGTATACCCACACCCACACAGATGCACTACACATAATCTTGCTCAATCTTTCCTCCCTGTTCTCAGATGCGAGACACAAATTAGTGCATGTACATGACACATGATCACGTTCAGTTTACATTTTTGAAGTTCGCCGATAAGCGAGTCTGTTTGAACAGTCAAAGCGCCCACCGGGACTGGCCGGCTGTTAATGGTTCATCCAGGACGTGTCCAAGGACAGGGAGAAACATGGTCAGCCATGGCACCAGACTTAGGATATAGGCTGAAGAATGAGGAGAAGAATGAGTCACACAGACAGACAGACAGAGACAGACTGAGAGAGACAGATATAGAGATATAGACGGAGAGAGAGAAATGGTTAAATCAACCAAGAGTCAAAAGAGAATAAAAGACAGAGTGAAAGAATGGGGTTTCGGCTATCAAGACAAGGAGACCAGCAGGGAAAGATAAAGAATAATAAACACACATCTATTTATAAAACAATAGAGAGAAAGAGATATGAAGACATTGGCTAGACCGACAGAGAGGCAGAGAGAGAGAGAGACACACACACACACACACAGACAGATACAGAGCGAGATGCCGGGAATTAAGAGTACCGTACTGAAAAACAGTATTTGTGTGCAGGTCTATAATCAGCCTTGGGTCTCGGCCGTGTCATGTTGTAGATGGTTACACAGAGAGGGCTGCCATCTCCGGCGTGTTTCCTGTAGGAGGCGACAGCTCCTGGCGGTCAGCCAGCTGTGGGCCAGGCCGCTCCTGCCTACCCACCAGCACACGCCGCTGGGACCAGTTTGCTCCATTTCGTCACGTTCTTTTTGGTCCGTTTTTCCCACGTAGAAACATCCACTGAAAATATTGTGTTTTGGATGGAATAGCTCAACATAATAGAGTGTATAAAGTCCATTCTCATGCCGTATTCCAGTAAGATATTACACATTGCGGATGATTGATTATTTTTAAAGGTGCATCCCCAAACCTAAATATAGAATACACACATACAACATAAAGATAGAATCGCTTCGGGTTTACTTCTGTCACATACCACGCCGTCCTGGAGATCTGTCTGACAGCCCATTATTGGGGTGATTGTTATTAAGCGACAGCCCTGGGGCAGACGTCTGCACACACGCTGGGACACCCACCGTCAGCGGCGTCACTACATCTGCTTTCACTTTCATGCAAGACCACAAACTACAACCACTTACAATTCACGTCATTCTGATCAACAAGTTGGAACCTCCAAATGAAAAATATTCTTCTACCGAGGATAAATAGAATCTGCCTAATGCACGACCACACTACTTATTCAAAGTCGACATTTGCGTTGCAGGAAAATATGAGCCTACTTTGCAAATATTGCGTATGCAACGGCTGCTATGGTATTTCAGAGATGGCTGGAGGACAGTGCACAGCCCAGTTTGAGCGGCCATGTTCAGTCATCTTGTTTGCACGGGGAGCGTGCTCAACAGAAGAGAAGAATCGATAAGGTGACCGTTAACACACAGTATCAGATCAATTACGTGAATCAATTTGTTCATTTTAGTGCTCACCTGGGGCCCACAACTGTTTTAATCTCCACATATCATTAGCACAACTGCCTTTATTGCATCGCTAGTGGATGAGATTCTGCAGGCTATTACACACTCATAATTACAAGTATTCATTGATCTGAGCTCTCTCTTAATGTCCACTCATGTTTGGTGGACCACTTAGAAGTATATTGTGGCAAGACCTACCTTTAAACCCTGTGCTGCAATCCCACACCAGACTGTTTCTGATCATTGGAATAGAAATGTTGTTCTGTATTTAACAGCCAAATGACACACGATGTTCCACTGATAACACATTGATATCCACACACTATTGCTGAGCTACAAAACTGAACTGTTTGATGTTGTCAACCACGACTTTTATTGAACTCTGCTGAGGTTGGGGGGAGCATCATAATAGCATTGCTCCATATGAGCTACTTTTTATTTGAATTGATGATTTGATATGAATCCTCTCATGGTACCATGTGACTCAGCACGGCTAAAGCCAAGTGGTAGCAGAGAAGCTGCAACATTAGGTCGCTGGAAGCCATCAGTTGGATTCCTCTTTAAAGTCACATTTATCTACTTGATATCCTAGTTTGTGCGCTGACCTTTAGTTTTCCACTTTATTCTCTGTTGACCATAATGCTCTATTTAGTATAATTCTTGGATGAACCTGTTGACAGCAGAAACCTTGATGTGATGCATTATGTTTTGACGTTCACATAATGTTAGACATCGATACATAAGTGGAGTTTATCATTCTTTATAACGAGTAATCCGGGTGTCTTCCATTTCCATTCATTAGACGTTGGTCATGAAACTACACACACAGTGCTGATGAAGCAAGTCTAGACAGAGACTGGAATTCATCCCACCTTCCCTAAATCCAGACATGAGCAGTGGATAACAGCTAAAGCTGAAAAGTAAGCCAACCAGTGGGGGTCACTTCTTCAGATTACGGTCATTCAGACCTGGTCTTGAAGCAGACGGTCTGTCTCAGTTGGCAACTGTGCCAGGCAAACGGTCAGCAATCGTATTATTAGTAAATGATACACATCCAGACTCTGTATGTGTGTGTGTGTGTGTGTGTGTGTGTGTGTGTGTGTGTGTGTGTGTGTGTGTGTGTGTGTGTGTGTGTGTGTGTGTGTGTGTCTTAAACCAGCAGTCTTGCATCTTGGATGCTTAGGAGGCTGATGCCAGCAGATTATGGAGACACAAATCTGCTAGTCTCCTCGAGTTTGACAAACAACAGTCTCTCTCTCCTCCTTCCCCCCCCCCCCTCCCCCTAACAGCATGTTTGGCCTCACAATCAGTTATCATATTATCATCATTTAAAAGTCCATGGTTTAAGAGTCAGTAAAATGTGATGCAATTTTCATGAGCACTGCAATTCATATTAGTGAAGGCAGGATAGTGCACTACATGATTTATACTCGTGAACATTAAGAGGTGGAAGTCGGTTAATGGCCATGTGACACCAAACACTTCACCTATTGAATGGGAACAAGTTCCCGGTCGATATGCTGCACGTCATCTCCAGATGCTAAATTCCTCTGCTAGCATCTAGAAATGTCAGTTAAAATTGACAGCACACACACACACACACACTTTACCTTGACGAACATCCTGAGAAGTTATTACACCAAATAACTCGCAGCACATCGCAAGGGACTGTAGAACAAAAGCATTTTTGCACTCTTTTTTTCCTTTTACTTAATTTAAAATTCAGACAGACTGCAGTTCACCGACATCTTGATCCATGTAATGAGTAACAGACGGGCTATAAAAGATGGGTTATAAAAGGCCTTGCACCTTATTGCACCTCCCCATTATTCTACAGAGCAGTGGTCTACACACCTACAAATGGTGCAGAAGACATGGGTAACCAAGTAACCAACAGTCTGATGTACATCCCAGCCAAATCGCCTCGCTGTCTATAGGACCTCCTCTATATCCCACCCACCTATACAGCATAGAATTCTCTGCACTGCAGGGCTTTCGGAGGGAGAGCGGATATTTCAAGAAGAGGAGATGAAAGGTTGATAGGCAAGTGTAAGGTGGAGGCAGAGCAGCAGCCTGAGAACAAGAATACGCAGAGGAAAGAGGAGAGAGACACCAGTCAGAGAAAAGAAGATGATTGGGAGGAGAGGAGGAGGACGATGAATGAGAGAGAGAGAGAGAGAGAGAGAGAGAGAGAGAGAGAGAGAGAGAGAGAGAGAGAGAGAGAGAGAGAGAGAGAGAGAGATCTGCTGTGTTGAAGGTCACATTGTGAATTCATATTACACTTGAGCCCGTCTCACCCCTGCTTAGAAACTCGTTGACTTTCAATTTCTAACCCTCAGCACAGCCTGGTATCCTCATAGTACGCCTATATGCACTCACTCTGCAGATACGTGTGGACCGCGTAGCCCACATTGTCAGTGCATCCGCTATAATGCCCCATACTGTGACAGGGTGTCCAACCAGCCAAGCGTTAAAACGTCGCCCACCTTGCGATCGCAAGCACCGGTCCAAGGCAGTAGAAGCAACCCCTCAAGTCAAGCTATTAATAATATAATAAATAAACGAAAAATAAAAAAAACAAGAAGGACATTCTTACGAACGACGGACCTACCGTGTCTGAGTGCAAGTCCTGCTGTTGACAGAGCCTGTAAAGAAAGGAAGTTTGTTCTTTGAGAAGGGTATGCCGCGTTGTGAGGAACACCGTGCCGCCGACGTTCAAGCGGACCCATTTCCCGCTGTTCCCCCCAGTGGGGTTGATCCCAGAGCCGTTCCCGATGCTCTGCGTTGCTATCCCGCTGGATTCAGTGGCGGTCGCCGTAGCGGTAGCCGTTGTTGTAGTGCTATCAGTTCCCTCGCTGTCTTTGTTGTTGTTATTGTTGTTGTTGTTGTTGTTATTGTTGTTGTGGCCGTGGTGCGTCGTCTTCAGCATACCGACCTCTGATAAAGCATTTGGCACCGGTTCCCGTCTATCTTCTGTTGCCATTGGGGAAATTGTAACGGACACAAGTTGACGAAGACTGACGCAAATGTTCGCGTCCACAAGCTTCCTCCCGTTCAGCAGCCGAGAATGCTCCGCCCTTTTCGGTCCAAACCATCGCCCGAACCAACCCGCCTCCGTATCAAGGATGTGTCCACGAATCTGGGTGTTGTAGTTTTCTTTGGGCGTGGTTCCTGCACCAGTCGATGCTTGCTTTAACATCTCTCATAGATCAACTCAGGCCAACACCCAGTCAACTTAAGTTTATTTTTATTAGGTCAATTCATGGTCATTCATGGCACGTTTCTCCCTGACAATCAAAAAGGTTATTTCTGTTATGCAGCTCTTTGAATTGAACTTTTGTTATTAGACAAAATAGACCTTGACTATGCTACAACCTCTTCACTCTGCTAACTGCATAACCATATTTTGACAAATTCTTATGCACCTTTTGATCAAATACATGTTGTGCTAACGTGTCATTATAATAGTCTCACTTTCCGATAATAATATTAATAATAAATACAACAATAGGTATCCAGAGATACCCTCTGAATACCTAATTATTATTATAAATACTTCCTATAAGAGAGTGCCTTGTGGAGTTAACAAGGGTTAAATAAGTGTTAAAGGGAAGGGTGACACAGGTGATAGGAAGACATGCATATACAGTATGCCTATACCCGCCATCTTAGTGCTTGTTCACCATCATCATAAGAGAAACAGCAACAGATGATTGTACAGTATCTTTGGTCAAGAAGCATCAAGATGGCGGCATGGAATGTGTTTCAGGGACTTCAGATAGCACGATAGAAACCCTTAACTGCACCTATGTAGTTCTACGTCAGGGCTGGTGGAGAGTTGGCCGCACGGCGATAAAGGTGAAGTTGTAGGTTGGCGGTAGATCTTTATGCGCCGTGCCGTTGAACCATCGCCACGAGAACGGCCGCAGACCCCCCTGTGTGGTGGGACCGTTTATCACCTCGGCAACCAACTGTCGCGACATATGGTAGTCTGTTACCTGTACTGTGATGAGGAGAGAGTGAGGAGAGAGGTGTGTGTGTGTGAGTGGGGGGGATGGAGAGGTGGGGTAATTGTTCAATTAAAGTGTGCGTGTGAGTAATTACAGTGTGTGAAAGTGAGCGAGAGAGAGTTGGAGGAGGAATGAGAGAGGGATAGGTCACCAAAATAGCAATGCATTGTCAAGACTGGCTTATAAATAATTGAGTTACACAGTATCTGACATTTAAAACTGTCCAGATCGCTTTTTGCCCTTTTGATTTTCTTTTACAACATGACCATTAAAAAGAACAAAGGAAAAACACATCAATCCCGATAATAATAATAATAAAAATTCCTGAATGTTTAACAATGATACATTCATCTGTGGAGTACTGAAGACTCCCTCAGGTGACCAGAGACATCATGACCATGATCTCAGTAGTATAACAGTAACCTCTGACCTTTGTGTCATAACATCCACCTGGGCGCGCTCTGCGCAGTTTTAGGTCGTCACGGCAACAGATGGTTTTGCATGGATGTCCTCTGGTATAGGGATCCCGCTTGTAGTCTGCAACAAAGGATGGACTGTTCCTACTCGTATACCGTAGCAGAACAACACACTGTACAAGGGCTAAAAATACACCACTCTTACAAGATGTTTTTGATAACATACATACATGTATACATATATATATATATATATATATATATATATATATATATATATATATACATAAATACATACATACATATATATATATATATATATATATATATATATATATATATATATATATATATATATATATATATATATACACATAAATACATACATACATATATATATATATATATATATATATATATATACATAAATACATACATACATACATACATACATACATGCATACATACATACATACATACATACATACATACATACATACATACATACATACATACATACATACATACATACAATTTACAGAAAATAACTGCAGGCAAAAAAACAACTCAGACTTAAAATACTGCATATTTTTCTGGATGGTAACAGTAAACATGTCTCAAAAACATAGAAATATACGAGATAGTAATCATTCATTTCTTTTGGAAAAATAACTATAATCAAGAGCAACATAACTGCTTGGGTCAAAGTTTGTGGCGCCGAAAATAAAGTAAACAGAAAGCGAAAACTATAATGGAAAAAGACTGTGAGGATCATGTGAGTGAGAGCTTCCTGCGAGAGAACCAATGAGAGCCAAGCAACCAAAGCACCTACTGTTGTATCTCATCATGTGTTTCAGAGAGCTCAAGCTAGAGACCCTGGACTGATCTCGACGCAGGATCTTTGCCCGGGGGCAAAGGTCATAAGAGAATTCCTCGCCGTATCTGCGCCACATCACGCCGTACCCGCTCAGGTTGTAGATGTCGGCGTGGAACGGCACATTGTACGACGGCCAGTAGCCTGTTCAAATATGTGTGGGGTAGAAGTCTCTTATTAGGGTGTCCTCTTTTAGATAAAGTTTAGGCACAAGTTTAACAACATTGAGTTGTACTGTTCTGTGTTGTACACGATATAATCTGTTGAGTTCCTTCGTCTGTTAAACACATCATCAAACTCATTTTAATCAAAAGGACTTTTGCATGCCTACAACTAGACTGCGGATATTGTCTAAAAACCCACAACCATACACTGGTTAGCCCTACACTACCTTCCCCCCTGTCCTACCTCTGCGTAGGGCCTGGGTCTGGTCTGAATGGAGGACCTTCCCAGGGATCTGCTCCACAACAGTCAGGGCCCCGTCCTCCATGCTTCGGCCAAGGGACACCTTGTTCAGGTCCAACACCATGTACTGGCTGTTGTAGGTGCCTGGGATGCAGAGAAAGAGAAAGCAGGCTAGTCTAACACCACCTTAATTCTCTATACTATAGCAGAGTACACACTATTGCGTAATAGGCCTACATAACATACAGCTGTTGCATGACATAACCTGTCTATCGCCGACATAAGTGCGGCCCTCTCAAGCCCTTTGGGACTGGCAATCACTGTAACTGTAGCAGCCTTCCAAATAGATGTCCCTTAATCTGTTTAGAGGCCAGGAAGTGCTGTGCTCCAGGGCATGTTTTCCGGGACATATTCCCTCAGCGCTCCAGGCCAGGGTCGGACCCCTCATTCAGAAACAGGAAGCTATAGTGCTTAGAGTGTATGTGTTTAAGGGGAAGTGGGGGGGCGGACATTTCTGGAAGGATGCATGTTGTGTCAGTGCTTGGGTAATCAGTGTTAGAAACACACTTCACATGGCGTCCTATTCTCTAGCCTCCATAGCAACAAATGACCAAAGACCCAGGGCAGATGATGCATTTACATACACAAGGGTTACGGGTTATAATAACAAGGAGAGGAGGAAGCGGAGATCTGGAGGAGAATCTGAAACTTGACATTTCCATTTTAATGGAAGTGCATTTTTAATGGGCTGGAATTACTTGTTGACTACTGAGTGAGTCATTTATTCGCTGTTGTTTCGGGATGATGATTCCACTTGTCTCCCCGTGTGCTGACTCAGCTCAAGATTAAGATCCCTCTCTCACACACACACACGCGCACACACACACAGACACGCACATGCACACACACACACACACACACGCGCGCACACCTGAGTTGTAATTGGAGAAGACGCGGGCCCATTGCTCTCCGCTGAGAGCCATGGCGTTGGCCAACCGCACCCTCTGCCAGGCCAGCAGAGAGTGAGGGGTGAGCAGGGAGAAGAGGGAGACGTTGAAGACCACGTTGGTGGTCTGAGTGACCAGGAGACCGCTACCCAGGAGGTAGAAGTCATCCAGGGAGGACAGCAGTCCTGCGGGGAATGACGCACAACAAAGGTTCAAAGTGCACTGTGGGTAGGGAGGGAAGGGAAAAGGACCAGATCGGGGAGGATTAGATTAACTAACAATTGTGTATTAAAAGTGAGGCACCGTTTTTTGGTGCTGCTTTTTGTCAACCTTGCTCATTCTCTACAATCCCTGTAATGATTGATTTAGGCACGCCAAGTAAACACATGCATAAACACCATGCATAAACCATGAGCAGCATTAATGTCCAAGAAATGCTTAAAAATGTGTAGTTCAGAACAAGACAAATATATACAGGTGACTAACAAATACAGGTGAGGATTATACAATTATCTTATGCAAAAAAAGTACTTCCATTAACTGTTTATGTATGTTCAGCACCTTTCAATAGTGAGAGAGAACATGATAGAGAACGAGAGAGAGGGAGCCAGAGACCGAGAGACAGAGAGAGAGCGAGAGAGAAACAGAAAGACTGAGAGGGGAAGCAGAGCCATGTATTATTTATTTTATTTTCTCTTTTGCACTTTAGCAGAATGTTACTCAGAGATTGGACTATACAGTTTATATACACTGTATAAACACAGTATCAACTAAGCTAAAAAGACAAATGTGTGTATACAATTTTTTTAACACATAAAAATTTAAGCAAGGTTGTTTAATGCCCGTACACATAAAACAAATATGTTACACAGGATGTATACATGTCGTCTGTGAATGTGTGTATGCGTGCAGGTACTTGTATGTGACTGGGTGTGTGCGTGAATGCATTTGTACCAGGGTAGCTGCTGAAGGACATCTTTGCAGCGGCTGTGTGTTGACCAGAGATCCGGAGGTCCCAGTGTTTGTAGATGCGCATGCTGGCAGCGTAGGTGAACCAGCTAGAGTGAGCAAAGAGCAGGTTCTCAAAGCCCGCCAGCACCTGGGACAGACACAACACACGGGAGGTATGGTACATTGTGTTTTTCTATGTGTGTATGTGTCTGCGTGCCTCTGGTGTGTGTGTGTGTGTGTGTGTGTGTCTGCCTGCTTCTGTGTTTGTGTGTGTGTGTGTGTGTGTGTGTGTGTGTGTGTGTGTGTGTGTGTGTGTGTGTGTGTGTGTGTGTGTGTGTATGTGTGTGTGTGTGTGTGTGTGTGTGTGTGTGTGTGTGTGTGTGTGTGTGTGTGAGTGTGGGTCTGCATGCTTCGGTGTGTGTTCCTGTATGTATGTGTGTGTGTGTGTGAGTGTATGTGCCTGCTTCTGTGTGTGTGTTTGAGCCTACGTGCCTGTATGTGTTTGTGTGTGTGTGTGTGTGTGTGTGTGTGTGTGTGTGTGTGTGTGTGTGTGTGTGTGTGTGTGTGTCTGTGTGTGTGTGTGTGCACCCATGACATGCGACACTGCATGAATGTCCTCCGTTTGTATTCCAGTCCCCACACATTGCCCCCTCCTTCCTGAAGAGCAGGACAGGACGTGAAGCATCTCCTGCATCTCCAATTCCAATGGGACGCTCACACACACCCAACCACAGGACCTCACTAGGTCACCGATTACCGCCTGCCTGCTTTTCCCAAGCACTGTGCCTACCACTCAACCCCCGGGGGCCTGGAGGGGGGGGGGGGGGGGGTTGGCCTGACCTTTATAAGAGCAGTGCAGTGGCCCATTCCTGGCATTCTCCACGGCCCCGTCCCCGCACTGGAGGACTTGGAGCGGGGAGTCAGGGCAGGGACTAGGTCCAACAGGTCCCCCATCCCATTCAGAAACTGGACCGCTAGAAGAGACAGTGGCTACAGAGGAGCGGAGGGGAGAGGGGGAGAACACAGGCGTGGGACAGAGAATACGAATGGGACGAGTCGATTGGAGGTTGATGATTCAGCACGCGCATGCACAGGCACAAACACACACACACATACAATGGCCATATGGAAACTCTTGCTCAAAACAGACTGACATGCACAGACACACAGACCCACGTACGCACACACACGCGTACGTACGCACACACAGAAACACACACACACACCAAAAACCTAAAGTCCCACAAATTCAAGCCCAATACACGTGAACACACAATCAAGCATATTTAAGAGCAAATACACAAAGGCAAAGACAATTAAACATGCACCCACTCGCGCTGAAACATGCACACCTCCATTTGTTGGGTCTTCGACCAGTATGTAGCTCCGGCCTGCAGACCGTCCAACTGAGCAAGGATGAGTCCCATATGCCTCCACAAGATGTCACTGTTTCCCTTTAGTTTCACCTGCTCTCTGCTCCAGCAGTTCTGCTTGCTGTGATTAAATAAGATGTTGGCGAGTAAGTTCCAGTTTTGTGTGATGCGTTTACTTTAAACAAATATATATTTTTAGAATATTTCGTACGTCCATAACGTTAACTAAGTAATTGACCGTTAAATTCACGCTTTCGTTCATTTTCGTCCATATACCTCAAAAAGCTTTCAACGGTATGAACCATTTCCTCGTCCTTTATCAGTTGTGGGTACATGTTGGAGTAGTGACTGAACATCTGTCTGAAACAAAGAAATTGTGATATTTTAAACGTCGAACCAAACGGTCTCCCCCAAATGCACATGGTCGCTGCACCGTGTTCGACCAGACCACTCACCTGGCCGTAAGGAAGCCCTCCAGGTAACCCGCCAAAAAGTAAGTGGTTTCATCGGTTTGTTTTTTTTCTCCGTACCCTGCACGGACTTCCAACAACCCCCACCCAGTCAGGAGGAGGGTATCATTATAGAACCCATAGGCCCCCCCATCTCGCGTGTCCATCACCCCCTCCTTCAGAATTACACTTTTCTGGGCCTCGTTCCAGTACGCAGTAGCCTCTTGGAGATCTACCGTAAAGGATGATGATTAGAGTTGGATAACGATTATATAAGATTACATAAGATCACTAATCGGACACAAATACGTGCTTATATGTGGCTAGCATGTTTCTAACAATGTAAACCGAGATACAGTGAAGAAAACAAAATTATATTCAATACAGTTGGCAACTAATGTCAAACTTTTCAAACAGATTCGTCTTCGTTCATCGTTCCAATTCAATCAATTATTTTAGTCACTTTAAAAATGAAAACGTTTATCACATTAGTAATTAAATTCTATAGGCCTAACATATGTGGTTAAAGCCTGCGAATAAACAAGTTATGAAAATATTATTGGGAATAAAATGTAATAGAAATTGACCTGTACTTACGATTAGTGTGTACAAAAGCATAGAAAGCGAAAAACAACACACAACGTTCGACACTCTGCACCTCCATGTACATATCAGAGGAACATAGCCGTGTAGGGCTGAACTAATGATTTCCGTTCTTTCAAAAGATTACATTGGCTCGTTCGACATAACGCGCTGATTAAGTGTTCTGTAGCTGTAACATTTGTTTTTGTTTTTGGTAATGTCCTATCACTATTCAGAAACTATGTCCATGTTTCAGTGTGAGAGAAGATAAAATAGAACCACCCCAGATGGGACTCGAACCCACAATCCCTGGCTTAGGAGGCCAGTGCCTTATCCATTAGGCCACTGGGGCACGATACCACCCTTCAATTTATGGCTAATATATAGTTAACATCTGAGCCATAACGGATTTAGAGTCTCATTCAATTGCAAAGACACATGTTATTTTAAAAGGTAATTTAATTGAATAAGCTACAAATAAGCAACGTATAGATATATAATACATTTTAGATGGCTTCGAGATCACCATGGTGATTTTCCCGTTTCTTAGTTCAAACTACTATTGCATACCAATAGGGGTATTCCGATCACAGTATTACACATTTTACATTATATGTGCAAATAAACCATAGCATACTCTCGAATAATACTGAATTGTGGAGTCATTTTATATATTGTGTATAGCGATGACTATTTGAAAACATCATCGAATTAATTGCCTGCGTGTAAATGTAAAAGGCCTCTACTTTAAGTAATGGCATCGTCGCACATGCGCTGTTGTGGATGTGCTTCGCTGTTGATGTATTTTCTGTTGTAGAGGACATGTTCACTTTTTGAAACATTAAACACATTTCTAGGGCTAAATGGAGGTAATTGTATAGCATTATTCAACAACGTTTCAAGTAGGCCATCAGTGACAAACACCATTTTGTATTAAACTCCAGGTATGATTAGTTTATTCTGCAAAAAAAGCATTGTAGTTAGTTAGCCTAGCGCTATTTCAGTTATTCAAGTAAATGAACCCACTTGCTATTGTGTAACGTTTATTCTGTTTAGACATTCAAGAATTCGTTGACGAATATGCCGCTCTTTGGGAATACATTCACCCCAAAGAAAACCCCACCTCGAAAGTCTGCATCCTTATCGAACCTCCATACTGTAAGTGAATACTCCTGACTCCTGCAGAAACACATAATGTGCAGACGACAACGTGTTGACTTTAATTCGCTCTGGTTTTAGTTGGACCGGTCAACGAGGGAGGTGGAATTGGGCCTTGAATATGGGGTTCCGGTGATGAACATTGGAGGCCAAAGTTTAAAATTTGAAGAGGGGCAGTGGACTTCAGGTAATGACTATTTTGAATATCCATCTGGCCAAACCGATAATAACATACACATCATCAACCAGTAACCCACCCTTGTCAATACAATACTAGAGATAATGAATTGCATATCTATTTTTCCCGCTCTGTTTCCTCATGTTGTATGCAGAGTCTGGCGGAACTGTGTCTAGCAAAGAAATGCAGAGGCTAAAGAAGAGGAATCTGCAGCTGGAAGAGGAAAACAACCTCCTCAAACTGAAAATTGACCTCCTGTTAGACATGGTGAGGATTTAGCAAAGACCTTAGACCAACCCTTGAGTCAGATAAGCACATGCAACAACCTCAATGTCTGCAGGCTACCTTTAGGCATCATTGAGAAATGATGCCACTAAATAGGCAAGTCTCCATCTCAGCTATGCAAGGTGTACTTGCCCTGCCTTTATATATAGAACAGAGGTTCAGGAAGCAGCTGGGTAGCATCAAATAAACATTTGGTCATTGGCAGGCACTTTTTTCCAAAGCTCCTTCAAAATAATTTCTAGAAAAATCGAGACCGGTAGGATGCTCAGCTTTTGTCTGGTAGTCTGCACTATCCTTCCTCACTATTCTGTGTTTCCAGCTGTCTGAAACCACGGCCGAGTCCCACCTGATGGAGAGGGAGTTGGAGGAGATGAAGATCCACCAGCGGAGGAAAAAATGAAACATCTGAAGGCTTGGAAATTACAACTCTATTCAACATTTGACTAACATTTGAGTAGTTTCGGGATCAGTGTAATGGAAATTGTCAATTTTATCCTGGGTCAGGATAACCTATACTGACATCTGTTCAAGGTTCATGGTTGTGTGTATTGTTTATCTAAAAGAAACATGTAGTTCAACAGCATTTAGGAACCAGTTTGCTTTCAAGTTTATATGATTCATTGGTGAGGTTTATATAAAGCCATATTTTTACTTGGTGGAGATAGTTAACAATGAGCCATCGTGACAAAGGGGCATCTGGAATGTCCTGTGAGTTCTCGAATCTCTAGATTTGCCTTCTATTACTTTTATTACTGTATAGTCAATGTCGCTGATTGCATTCAAAGATATGTTTCATATTTATTTTCCACTTTAATAAAGAAATAGAGTTGGGGTTAACCCTAGCCCCAAACGTATTCAACAGATCTTTGGTTTGTACTTTTTGAACATTCATTGCGTTGAAATAATATTTTTGCATGGGTTTGGTGGGCAACAATCATACATTCTAACGTGGTGATTCAACATTTTATGATGCAACATTGCTTATTTGTTTATTCCTCACAACGTCTGCTTTGAATTCTCTGGATGGTTAACATATCATAGTTCATCCAGGAAAACGTTTTTTTATTACGACACCGGTTTATGTTGGCATGCTTTACCCAGTGTATGTGTGTTTCGGATGTTGAGGACTATTGTAAGTGGTCTATATGAAATCACCCGTAGCCTAATCGAAACCGGACTGTTATTTTCTTTTGTAGATGTTGCAACAAGCTTGTGAGTTATCGTGTATCTGTTTATTTCACCAAAGGTCGAGTACATTTATTTATCCCAAAAATATACATCGTGCTTCTATTGGCTGAATATTGTCCCACGGCGCTGGCGTCACCGATCTCTCCGGAAGCGACGGCTGAAGGCTACTGGCAGCGGGAGACACGAAGGCGGCACTCTCTTGTCTTTCTTCCGAAAATACGTTAGCGATCGTCAGTGGACCGCAAAAACCCGTTCCACTATTTAGAAAGTCAAGATCTGATTGTAGACATGCCACGAGGCGGTAAGTATTTGCCAACAATACTTTGGAAAAACATTGACGTGCTAGGTTCTTGGTGAGCTAGCAGCTAAGCTAAACCTGTTAGCTAGCTAACCGGCAAGTGAGTCACTATAAAAGTGTTGCAATCACTATTGGCTGAATAACTCTCCCGTTACTTACATGTCAGAGAGTTATGCGCTGGCGTCTGTTAGACATTATGAAAATATATTTGGCATGTGCATGAACAGCTGTATTACCACATCCAGAAGCACCATGTGGACTACAGAGGCCGCACCGTCAAAAATTCGGGTAGAGACAAGTGATCCAACGGGATGTCAGTGGTGTCTGAGTCGGGAATGCAAGAAAACGATTGTAAACCCAAACGTAGATCACTGATTGACTCGGTCATCGAACACATTGCGGCGCACCAGCTGCTCGTCTCCACTCTTGTGAATTCTCTAACATTGGCTAGCGCAGTGAACGTCATTTGTGACTCACCTCCCAACTGTTATCGTGTTCTGTGTTGCAGGAAGAAAGGGCCACAAGGGCCGGGGAAAACAGTTTAGCAACCCTGAAGAGATTGACCGACAAATGCGAGTACAGAGAGAGTTGGTGAGTCAATCAAAAATGCACAAATTTGACGCATTGCATGTTGAAACATCATCAGGTCTGTTGTTGACTCGTGTTTTTGGGGTACTGTAGGAGGCAAATGGCGGAGCCGAGAAGGAGGAATCTGCCGGGTCGGACGAGGATAGCAGCAGCGACGAGGACCTCGTAAGTTTTGCGGCAAGGGGCTTGTGTTTGTACGGTGTTATTTAACCACATGGAACGATCTATAGTCAGAATGTAATCTCTAGATTGTTCAATTAGTTGGTTTATACTGAATATTTTGCCATACTGTTGTAGTTGTATAGATTATCTGTATTACTGTGGCTGCTTAGTTGTATAAGAAGCGCATGGGTATTACAAATCTGACTACCAACCAACCATTCACTGTCACCAATGGAAAATAAACGTTTTCTATCATCATAGCAACTTCCATTAAGAGTGGGTAAAACTTTCAATTTACATTGCTTTATATTAACTCGTTCTGACAGTCAAAGAAGAAGAGCGGCGTGGAAGGACTCATAGAGATCGAGAACCCCAACCGCATTTCCCAAAAGAACAAGAAGGTTACGGAAATCGACATTGAAGCTCCGAAAGAGCTCACACGCAGGGAACGGTAGGAGCACACACTTTCACACACGCTCACTTGCCTATAAGTACTACTTTATTATTCCGATCATACGGACGATGCATATTAAGGAGTGCGTAAGCCGTTTTCTTAATAACGTTCCTGTGTGTGCCTCTGCATCCACGTGGCCCTCCCTTTTCAGAGAGGAGATTGAGAAGCAGAAGGCGAAGGAGCGCTACATGAAGCTCCACCTGGAGGGGAAGACGGAGCAGGCCAGGGCCGACCTGGCCCGCCTAGCCATCATCAAGAAACAGAGGGAGGACGCCGCCAAGAAACGTGACGAGCTTAAGAAAGGTGAGGGGGTGGTGTCGCCTGCTGTTGCTGTGGGATACAGGTCACAGAGTGGGTGGGTTATGCTATATCCATAACCTCTGTTTAACTTTTAAATTAATTGTTATATGCTTTTTAAAGAGACTCGACCATCAGAGTTACTCTAAAGTCTGGAGTCTCTTTTTTTAACCTATAACAAAGGCACAGACCTCCATGGTTTGTTTACAAAGTTGTTCTTTTTTTTTTGGCAATGTACAAAGAGGCTCTTATGGGTAGATATATTGAAATGCATATTTTAGTCGACTCTGAACATTGTATGTTGCATTCTGTTATACACTGTTATTAATTGCATGTCTTACTTTCTCTCTCTTTCTGTTTTGGTCCAAAACAGATACAGACGAGTCGAAGGCGAAGCGCTAACCCCGGGACACATCAAGAATTGACAGGAACAGCCGGCTGAGAGGGACGAAGGGAGAGGGAGAGGGACGGAGGGAAGGGAGAGGGAGAGGGACGGAGGGAAGGGAGAGGGGGAGGGAAGGGAGAGGGACGGAGGGAAGGGAGAGAGGGGGACGGAGGGAAGGAAGAGAGAGACGGAGGAAAGGAAGAGAGAGGGACGGAGGGAAGGGAGAGGAAGAGAGAGATCGGAGATGGTGTACCAATACAAGGGGTGGTGTCTGCTCAGGTTGTCCTGTCCCTCCCCCAAAAATATATATCAACCAGGGAGATGAAAGTTGAGCCTCCCAGGCAATGCAAAGCGGACCGGGGGGATTGAAGGGAGGGATGGGTCAAATGGAGATGGAGAGAAATGGAACACCTGGGATGCCTTTTCTTTTGTTACTTTTTTCCTTTTGGGTTTTTTCTATTTTAAAATAACGGTCGCTCAGAATGTTGAGAGACGACGATGGCAGGTGTTCCAGGGGCTTGTGGCGTTCCTTGCTCGCCGTCCTCGCTCACCAGGGTCACCCATTCTTAAAGCTGCTGGAATTCTTCCATTCCTTTCGATCCATCGCATTTCCTTTTTCCCTATTCTTTTTTTTATACGTGGTCCGCTGCATGGTCGGATGACCCTTGGGTGACGGGTGAAGAGCTTTTGTAGCCCCTCCCGTCTGTTCTGGGGGATAAGGGATAGGGATATGGTGGATACATGTATAGAGGTGTTTGGTATTTCTTGGCTTATTCCATCCAAGGTGGCACGCGTCTTTCTTAAAGCACAGTGTGCTGTAGCAGAGTTGGATGCATGCAAGTCTATCTCATCTTTTGAAATGTTTAGGCCCAATCCCATTTCTATCCCTTACCCCTCCCCCTTGTTTTGAAGGGGGTAGGGGTAGAAATGGGATTGGGCCTTAGTCTGTCACCATCACCACCACCACCTCCCTTTTTGCACATGCCCTTTGGTGCGAACGTCACATGTTGGCTATTTTGGCTCCAAAGGGTGATGTTAGTGGATCCCAACTACCGCGTTGGTAACTGAGCAGCAGACCGGTTCCTAAAGGCGTTTAATGGCTCATAGCTGGGCCACTGCTGCTTGTCCTTGACTATTAATGTTGTGATCACCATCCCATGTAAACACCAACAAACCCTCACAAGACATCCAGATCCTATGGAAGGGTACATAGTAGGAGCACTTCATTTCGCATCCCCAAATTGTCCTGAATCGTTTGATATTGCGGCCAAAATTAACATAATTTACACATAAGACAACATACTTTTTAATTTGGGTAGTTATTATTTCAATGGAAAATCAAAAAACTGCAAAAGAAGCCGCTCCTGTCTGAAATGCCTTCGTGACCTTCGTTTCGACCTTTGTTTCTCCTTGGCCTCGTCTTCTTCAACAGACTGGACCAGGGGCATCGACGCCTTGGAACGTTTACTGAAGACCAACTCACTGTCTCTCTCGGGTAGCCAAATGCCATGGTCAGACTATATATATCTATAGACGTTTATCTGGAAAGCCCTGAAGAGGAAAGCCATGTTCTCTCGTGGAAATTGCTGAAAGAATAAGCTCTTCATTAGTATATTGGTAAAACCATACAGTGTACAAAAATAGCCACAGTGTTTTTAAATCTCTCCGAGACTGAAATTACTTGTTAATTTTTTTTTTTCATGTTATACATTTTGATTTAAATAAATACATTGATAGATACATTACTGTCTTTGTTTTTTTTTGTTTTTTATCTTTGATAATGTAAGGTCTGTAAGGCCTATGATGGTTTGGACAATTCTTATTGAGTTTTTATAGCGCACATAAAATGATGATGGAATTACCCATTTACCATTTAGCCCGGGATAGGACGGATTAACTATATGGGCAACTGGTGTCCAGGGGCCAAAGATCGCTAAAAGGCCCAGAGCACAAGCAGCATTTGTAAGATCTATTAGTACGTGAACTTACTGTCCCCCGCTGCACTACTCACAGTGCGACATGCTGCGAACTGACGGACCGAACAATTACGCGTGAAAAATGGGAGGATAGTTTGGTGAGAGCACCAAACGAAGTACTGTTACTGTTAACATTAGGCATTTGTGCATATGTGAATTATGTTTTTTCTCTATTTAACACCACTTGAAGCATTGAATAGTTAGGCCTGCTCTAAATTACGCCTCTGTATTGAGTTCTATAAAAAAGTTATTGACCATAATTGATCATTAAGATGCACTTGATGATGGCCACAATGCGGTTACGTTTTTTGGGATCATGTAAAAATGTAAGCATCTTATAAAATAAATATTAACAAAACCTATAATAGAAAGTCTCAAGGAATGACACAATAGAGCAGGTTTGCAGACGGTGATATATCACATCTACACAGCAGTGAGTGAGCTTGTTAGTTATTCTTTAACTGTCGTGAGTCATTTTGTGCGTCTTTTCTATTGCACGTTTCCCCTTTACCACTTGAGTGCAGCACTGAGTCAAAAGTAAACAGTGGTGTCTGTGGATAGCACAGCACAAACGTACCAGCATGCCAGACCCAGTCGTGCCATGCAGGTGAAGTTCAAAGATTAATTTAGTAGTATAGCATAAGAGCAGCCCCATAGCAAACCTATTATAAAATGCATGCTAACACGTCGACCACAGGCCAACTAACAGAGGTATTTTTGGTCGCTTGTTTAAAAGAAGTAAAACTCTCGTTCAGTATAGCCGTCATCATGCTATCGCCTCATTATTAACACAGCCAATTGTTCATCAACTATCAGCAGCAACAACTCTCTCTCTCTCTCTCTCTCTCTCTCTCTCTCTCTCTCTCTCTCTCTCTCTCTGTATTTACAGAAAAAGCTGCCATTAATGATGCTTTCTGTCAGCATGGCAGAGAGCCTGAAAGACTTTGATGCAGAGTCGTCTATGAGGTATCTCCATCCATCCATCCATCCATCCATCCATCCATCCATCCATCCATCCATCCATCTATGATTCTATCTATATATCTCTCCTCTTATGAATCTATCTATATATCTCCCTATCTATGAGTCTATGTGTATATTGCTCTTCATGTGTGTATCAGGAGAGTTTTTTCTATTGCACGTTTCCCCTTTACCACTTGAGTGCAGCACTGAGTCAAAAGTAAACAGTGGTGTCTGTGGATAGCACAGCACAAACGTACCAGCATGCCAGACCCAGTCGTGCCATGCAGGTGAAGTTCAAAGATTAATTTAGTAGTATAGCATAAGAGCAGCCCCATAGCAAACCTATTATAAAATGCATGCTAACACGTCGACCACAGGCCAACTAACAGAGGTATTTTTGGTCGCTTGTTTAAAAGAAGTAAAACTCTCGTTCAGTATAGCCGTCATCATGCTATCGCCTCATTATTAACACAGCCAATTGTTCATCAACTATCAGCAGCAACAGCCCTCTGGCCCCAAAGAGCACAGATTCGTTTCCTCTTTTAGATGTTCACATCCATCTTATTCTCTTGCAGAGAGACACTCACAGAGACGGCGTTGTAGGAGTTTTTCTCGAAAACACGCTCTTGAAGCGCACAACATCTGTGGACACAATCATCACTAACTTTTAGCCCCACAGTTTCAAGCATAGGGTAGTGCAGTGCCAAAGCAACCCTTGCTGTAGTAAAGAGACAAGTAAAGAATCATGTATTTTGGTTCATCTTTTGAAATCACCCCAAGGTTACTAACTGCACGGTTTTCAGGAATTGCAGTAATAACGACAAGCTCAATGTTCTATTGTTCAACCTAACAAGCCTTGCTACCCATTGATGCTTTATAAGTATGCCTATCCTAACTTTAGATGTGTGCTTACTTCCACATTGAACAGCAAAGCTATGCAGCCATTGCATATGAAATCTCTGTCTCTCTCTCTCTCTCTCTCTCTCTCTCTCTGTCTCTGTCTCTGTCCCTCTCTCTCTCTCTCTCTCTCTCTCTCTCTCTCTCTCTCTCTCTCTCTCTGTCTCTGTCTCTGTCTCTCTCTCTCTCTCTGTCTCTCTCTCTCTGTCTCTCTCTCTCTCTCTCTCTCTCTCTCTCTCTCTCTCTCTCTCTCTCTCTCTCTCTCTCTCTCTCTCTCTCTGTCTCTCTGTCTCTCTCTCTCTCTGTCTCTCTCTCTCTCTCTCTTCTCTCTCTGTCTCTCTCTCTCTCTCACTCTCTCTCTCTCTCTCTCTCTCTCTGTCTCTCTCTCTCTCTCTCTCTCTCTCTCTCTCTCTCTCTCTCTCTCTCTCTCTCTCTCTCTCTCACCCCCCCCCCCCTGCTCTAGCTGATGTATCTCATCTGTTGAAACTTCCTCATTCTGTCTGATTCCGGCGTGCTAGTGGAGGCATGAGTGCACTTCTGAGACCACAGAAAAGCGTTTTAAAAAGTTACAGGGGATTTCAAAGCAAAACGCTCGGTGCCCAGGCCAAGACCCCAAAGCAGACGACCTGCTCCTACGCCTTTCTGATGCATTAGTAGGTTGTCTGGGCCCCGCGGTGGAGGACATTTTGAAGCCCATTTTACCGCCGGTGGCAGAGGGAAGGAGAGGGAGAGAGAGAGAGAAACGACCAGGCAGTTGGTGGTTTTGGGTCAACTGCAAGTATGCTAAATATACTGAAGCAGCTGGGCTCCGGTGGGAGGTACAGTACGATCACTACAGCTACACACTAGTTATAATTCATTTAAATGTATAAACCATCATCATGAGTTCGTCTGGATTCAGGTTGTTCGACACTATTTCAAGATATTTAATGTCATAAAGTATCATTTCTTTGAAATTATGTCTCTCTAGATTTTACCTTTGTTCATATACATTTTGTTCTACTTGGCTCATTAACTATAATTGTCGGTGACCTTTTAAAATTGTATTTGACTAAAGCATTACTGTTGTTCTTGGAGGTGTGTCTGTGTTCACGGTCTGTGAGTTCATCAAAAAATCGAAAATACTTTTTGAGCATGGAGAGTATGAACGACTTTGAGGCGCGAAGCTCATGAAGCCAAGCTCAGTGCATGTCGTGTGAAGTGTGGTTTGGTAGGCATCATTGACTCATATGCCAGAATCCTGCATCTGCAAGAGCACAGCATCCATTTGGCACGCTTCCTTCTTATCACTTTCATTTCACTCAAAATAAGTTTGTTTATTTGGACAAAGAAACGCAGTAACATTACACAACGTAGTTGTGTGTGTGTGTGTGTGTGTGTGTATACATGCACACAACTATGCTGGTGTAATGTAACTGCGTTTCACACACACACACGCACGCACACACACACACACACACACACACACACACACACACACACACACACACACACACACACACACACACACACATATCTAAACACACAATGTTCATAAAGACACAAAAGACAAAACAACCAGCGTGTTGACAGGCTACTCATAGAACATTTGTGTTTTACTGCTAGACTGAACATTGAAATAACAGGAGGCATGGGGAAAAGTGAAACGAGACTGATTTGAAAAAAAAGGAAGTATATAGTGTTTCAAAGATGATGGGATCCCCTCATACTATTGGTTTTGAGTCATCCGATCTCGTGCCGTATACTTCGTGTCTTTCATCCACACACACACACACACACACACACACACACACACACACACACACACACACACACACACACACACACACACACAGACACACACATGACATAGCTCTGCACATGTCGTAAATGTTCGTATACCCCTAATGATTTGAATATCAACAGGTCACAAGATGCCACAGACCTTCTTCCTGAAATTCTGGTTGTGGTGAGAGAAAGATTTCCCTATACTTAATTTTTTAATGCATATACTTATGTTGAGGACTACTTGATATTGTCCATTGTTTTATATAGCTCCCAATTTCCATTACCTTTATTTCTCGCATTCCACATCACTTTGCTAATGAATACAACTAATACCGTACTACTTTGTTGACAGATTTAGTTTAATATCTCCCATAACATTGCATATACCTGTTGTTTAACATACTTTTTTTGCATTGAGTTTAATCAATGTGCAATTTGAATCGTTAGTGGCGCTGTTTCAGGTGCTGCCCCATGACATTATTGAGTGACCATGACATCATTTTCTATTGGTCAATTGAGTGTATTTCCCTGATTGGCTGCAGGTGGAGCAGCGGGTGGAGCCGGCCAAGAAAGCATGTCAGGTCCTTCATAAGAAACTCCACGGCTGCTTACAGAGTCCCACCGGCCTTGAGGCTGAGAAACGCATGGTATGACACTCACTTGTACGGCACTCACCGTTACTGTACTCAACGGTACACTCACCAGTACTATCCTAACCTGTGCTGTACTTACCTGTACACTCACCAGTACTATACTTACCTGTATTTTACTCACCTGTACTGTACTTACCTGTACTGTACTTATCTGTGCTGTACTAACCTATAGACTCACCTGTACTGTACTTATCTGACCACTCACCTGTACTGTAATCACCTGAACTCATCTGTACTGAAGTTCTGATTGTACCTGTTATATGACTTGACGTGACATAGATACATGTTCAGAATGCGAGGACACAGCTTAAGATTAAACTAATATAACATAATTTCCTTCATTCAGAGTTCAAAGTTAGCTATGTATTCTCAATCAAACAAAAATGAGCAACACCAATATAGCAAATCAAAGAAGAAATAAATGAACAAATCAATGAGATATTTCTGCCAATGCCTTGCAAGTAGGTGAAAGACAAAGCTGAGCTGGGTTGGGGGTGTCCTCACTGGGTTGGCCCTCCCGCTTGTGTACCATCAAAGCCCTGGTAGTGAAACCTGCACGTTTTTGCCCTCACACGGATTTGACTATGACTCACCTGTGCAGAGAGGAAAGCTTCCTCCCTCTCCCTCCAAGACTCAACAGTCCTTCACTCTCTACTTCTATCTCATCTTTTTTTGTTGCATATCACATCATAGTTTCTCTCCCATTCTCTCTCTCTCTCTCTCTCTCTCTCTCTCTCTCTCTCTCTCTCTCTCTCTCTGTATTTACAGAAAAAGCTGCCATTAATGATGCTTTCTGTCAGCATGGCAGAGAGCCTGAAAGACTTTGATGCAGAGTCGTCTATGAGGTATCTCCATCCATCCATCCATCCATCCATCCATCCATCCATCCATCCATCCATCCATCCATCCATCCATCCATCCATCCATCCATCCATCCATCCATCCATCCATCCATCCATCTATGATTCTATCTATATATCTCTCCTCTTATGAATCTATCTATATATCTCCCTATCTATGAGTCTATGTGTATATTGCTCTTCATGTGTGTATCAGGAGAGTTTTGGAAATGTGCTGCTTCATTGAGAAGATGTTGGCCAACATACGGGCCGACTTTGAGATGAAAGTGGAGAAAGAGGTTCTGGAGCCACTCAATAAACTCAGTGATGTAAGAATGCCTCACAATGCTTACCGTAGGCCGTCAAGAGATAATTTTCACTCCTAACATTTAATGTTTTAAAATACTCAAGAGGTCACTAATTTGTTCATCCTCAGGAGGATTTGCCAGAGATTCTTAGGAACAAGAAACAGTTTGCCAAACTGACGACAGATTGGCAAAATGCACGTCACAAGTATGTTGGGTTAACACGTATTGTTAACGTATATATATTTTGACCCAAGTACATAGCAGCTAACTGCAATGGCTGTGTGTGTGTGTGTGTGTGTGTGTGTGTGTGTGTGTGTGTGTGTGTGTGTGTGTGTGTGTGTGTGTGTGTGTGTGTGTGTGTGTGTGTGTGTGTGAGTGTGTGTGTGTGTGTGTGTGTGTGTGTGTGTGTGTATCTGTGCCTCGGTCTTGGTCTCTGTATTTGTCTCTGTCCGTATGAACATGCATTTGTGCGTGTGTACATGTGTGTGTGTTCAGGTGTCAGACCAGCAGCGGCCCTCAAGCGAAGCAGGAAGGACTGAGGGAGGAAGTGGAGGAGGCCTGGAGGAAGTTGGACAACATTAAAGTAAGAGCAGTTATCACTTTAACCAGCTTCAACAAAATACAGCGTGACTTGCACGCTTGAGTTGAGTGCATCGAATCAACTATTTCCCCATATACGTTTTTATTGAGTAGTTAGGAATCTTGGGCATAGATGCCTACAGAGATTAGTATGTTTATTTGATTTAATTGTGGAAATGAAACCAATCCATAAATCATGACCATTGTATAACAGGTATATCAGGTTAAATTCTATTTTTTAAGGTTGTTCTTCTGTGTGTTAAGGACGAGTACTCCGCCGACTTGTATCACTTTGCAGCTAAAGAGGACGACTATGCTAACTACTTCATCAGCGTGAGTTGGTTTCGCAAGATGTGGTGTCTGGTCTATTTTTGGTTGTACACAATATCAAATTGTGCTCAGTGCTTAGTTTTATCCATTGTAGAAGAAGAGAAATACAATACAAACCCATGTTACCCAGCACTATCAGAAATGGTTTACACTTTATCAGTCTGTTATCTTATTTAGGAAGACATTATATGAAGCTATTATACTTGTAACTATTTGATTGCAGTTGTTGCAACACCTGCTACTAATTCTGCATTTTTGACGTCTGATTCAGCTGTTGGAGCTACAGGCAGCTTACCACAAAAGTTCCCACGAGTTCCTAGCACAAAACATCAAGGAGCTCAAAGATAACCATAGCCACAAAGGTATAGTTTATAGTCTGTTAAAGATCTATAGCTCAATGAACTTGAGTATCATAATGTCATGTTTGTGTGTGTGTGTGTCTTTGTGGGGACATTTCAGTATGAACATATTTGTGTTCTGTTGGTGTTTGTGCGTGTGTGTGTGTGTGTGTGTGTGTGTGTGTGTGTGTGTTTATGTGTGTGCATGTGTGTGTGTGTGTGTGTGTGTGTGTGTGTGTGTGTGTGTCTGTGTATGCATGTCTGTGTGTGTCTGTGTATGCATGTCTGTGTGTGTGTGTGTGTGTGTGTGTGTGTGTGTGTGTGTGTGTGTGTGTGTGTGTGTGTGTGTGTGTGTGTGTGTGTGTGTGTGTGTGTGTGTGTGTGTGTGTGTGTATACATGCAGATCCTCTGCAGATGGTGTCTAACAAGAAGGTGTTCGGGGAGCCGCTCCTCTCCCACCTGGCCGCCGGCCCCCGGGAGATCGCCTCGCCAATCCAGGAGTGCGTCCACATGCTGCTGAGGACCGGCATGAAGGAGGAGGTACTGGTCCTCAGTGTAGTCCCTCACATGGTCCTGACTCTGGGCTGGGATACGACCAGTAGAACCGAGGGTGTAACTCTCCCATATTAGCAAAGGGTGGATTTCTTACGTTGATTGCTTGATAAATCACCCTTAAAAGCCTCACAATTCACTCCAAAGGGCTGTCCAGCAAGGAACATTGAAGCAGCTCAAAAACAGTGTTGCACTTGTTTGGAATGGAAACATTAACGATAGGTTGTAAGGGTCTGTGCGGGGGCGGGGTTGTGAGTTAAAATTCCATTTGCTAGGTTTGTTTCAGTTGGAATGAAAATCGATCTAAAATCTCACTTAAACTCTGCTTCAATCTTTTCATCTCAACCTACAAATCATGGTCTTACCTCTTTCTCTCTCTCTCTCTCTCTCTCTCTCTCTCTCTCTCTCTCTCTCTCTCTCTCTCTCTCTCTCTCTCTCTCTCTCTCTCTCTCTCTCTCTCTCTCTCTCTCTCTCTCTCTCTCTCTCTCCCTCTCTCTCTCTGTCTGCAGGGTCTGTTTCGGCTGGCTGCAGCCGCCTCAGTGCTGAAGAAACTGAAGGGTTGTTTGAATCAAGGCACGGTGGACCACGAGGAATTCAGCAGTGACCCACATGCTGTCGCAGGTCAGGAGAAGGGGAGCACAAGCAGAAACAATCCCAGTGTACATATAGGGGCTATATTTTTGGCCATGGGTTAGCCGGGGAGACCTATAAGCCCCTATTGACAGGTTTCTGGGCAAGGATCTTTGGTGCGGTTAACTGCGCTTATCCCAAAAGCCAGGGATATAAAAAAAGAATTGCATACCGTGGGGTTCAATCCCTTGGAAAAAAACAAGACAGAGATGGATCGCAGACAGATAATTCTTTAAAAGGGCGGATTTGGTTCGTAATGTTGATGATTTGTCTGTACATAGATTTTCTTTAGTAGATGCTCCAGACTTTTCTATGCTAGACACATGTTAGCTAATACATCACATAACGGGCCGTACAATAGTTGGCCATTTGGACATAGCCTATCCAATATCCATTCATATTTAGGAATAACATCAGGATCTGGTTATGTTAGCCCATTAGTCCTGAACTATTTATTTCTGTAATCGGTGTAGAAGGATTTATGTGATGCCACCTGCCAAATCTTGCCACAAACCATATTCTCCCATAGGGATTATTATCGTTGATTCAAAGAGTACGCGATACGTTTAAAAAGTCCCATGCAGGTTCAATAATGAATGAAGGTTTATAGTAAGTTCCCAGTTCACTAAAGGAAGCCTTCTTCTCTTTCTTAGTATTACAACAGGGACAATTCTGTTATTTATTTGCGCAGTCAAATCATGGTCATGGAGTCAGTGATATTAGAATGACACATCACGTTTCTCCCCATGTTTGTAAACGGGAAACCCAGCTATGTGCAGGATACTCGAGTCATTGGCCAGCTGTGTTCGACTCCCAGCTGAAAAGTCCTCGGTTCGAACCCTTATGTCTGCCCTTTACCTGTGGCCTCAGTGAGCCAGAGCCCCTTGCCCCTACCTGCTCATGTTTCTAAAAGGAATACACTTGGATTTGTCGATTTGGATAAATGGCAAATGATGTTCGTTGTCCATTATTCAGCAACCATAAATGTTTGTTTGGACAACATTAGACCGTCGCAATGTGGATTATGAAACAGAAGGAGATTGTACAATACATAAAGTCCCTGGATCAGTACTCTATGTTGATATATTTGCTTTGTTGTGTTGTTGCAGGAGCATTGAAGTGTTACCTCAGAGAACTTCCTGAACCACTCATGACTTTTGAACTTTACACCGATTGGTTTAAAGCTGCAGGGTGGGTATTGCCCCTTCCTTCGTATATTCTCACGATTGCTCACGTGATGCGTTAATGTTAGCCTAACTATGCATCATGTTTCTTTTCTACCCAGGGAAAAAGAAACAGCAGATAAAGTGGAACAATTAAGAATTGTATTAAAGAAGCTTCCAGCAGAAAACTACAGTAACCTCCGGTATGTGAATCATTAAATGTAAATATCTCTGACAATTTCTTCCATTCACAATCGATCCAAAGTCATGACAAATACAGTTCCCTAACTTTTCATTATAGATGTAAAGGATTCTATGAGAATTACTTTCCATACTATAGGGTTAATGTAATGGGGTTTCTTAGATTATACTGATTATTGCCTCATACGTAACACTCTGGTACAACAGACACTTCAGAATTTGATCTGTTTTCCTCCATAGCAAGCCACATGTTTGTTGACATAGTAAACCCAGATGATTCTCCTCCCTCTAAGGTACCTGGTCCAGTTCTTGTCGC